>NC_090203.1:25498690-25798690 GCF_033026475.1 Channa argus
AACATAAAAAAAAAACAAAAGCATGTGATGCAGGGTCACATGCAAGTTTTCGTCAGTGTGGGAATGCTCTTAAATAGAATTAAATAAGGAACATAAAGCCTCTATTGACCACATTTCTAAGAATAAGATTGAATCGCTGGTCAGTTGGTGTAACATTCAAACATCAGCGTGTTATGATGGGAGTCAAACTCTGATCACTGCTCCGTTTTAAATATGTACATACACTCCCCATTCCTGATTTGAGCTGAATCCTGAGGTTCCACACATACTGCTAACGCGATGCCTGTCGTTAGTGCTGTCCTTCTTCTTTAGACTTTAGTAACCCATCTGTTTCAGTCCACTTTATCACACACTTGCAAAACGAGGTGATTGAAGTCCTCCGGCTGGTCAGCGTACACATAGTGTCCAGCTCCACGAATTATCTGCAGAGGGGATTGAGATTGAAAAAAATACATAGAGAGACCTTAAAAAAGATTATAGAATAGTTTCTTTAAAAGAACAAAAAAAGAGAAATGCCCAAGATTGAAATGTTTCAAGTACAAAAACTGTCATCTTCAATAGTAAGAAAATTATGTGGTTATCAAGCAACATGACCGTGCATGTATTTATCTTTAGCAAAATAATATTTACTTGTAAACCAGCAGATCTTCCTCATCGTGCACTGGTTTATCTGGATTACCCTTCAAGGTATCTTGACTGCAGCAAGTATCCAGCTCTTATTGTCAGCAGAGTCAGATTGCTCAATGACCAAATGAGTTTTACCAAGCACATATTCTCCATCTCTCAGACATGCACATTTGTCCTCATCAGAAAGATCAGACACTACCTGGATATCTGGATATGCCAACCAACTCCTTGTGCAGAATCTGCTCATGTCTCATTTTAAATAATAAAATGCTGTACTGGGGCCAGCAGCAGCACAATCAAACCTCTCCAGATGATCCAAAATGCAGCAGCGGGACTCATTTTTTGATCAGCCAAAAAAGACACGTCTGACTACTCTTCAGATCTCTACACTGGCTTTATGCGCTTACTCCCACCATGAGGAACTCAGCAGTACATCCTATCTAAACACCCTCCACGAGGTCTACAATCCCTCTCCTTCAATGTGCTTTTCCAGTGAATGGCATCTGCTGGTCCCTTCACCACACAGTAAAAGATCCCAAGCAACGTTCTTCAGCTCAGTAGTCCCACCATGGTGGAATGAGCTACCTGGCTCTGCACGTTCAGCAGCCTCACTCCTAATACACAATATTCTCTGCTATCAGGAACTTTCACCGACAAAACTTAATAATTTCCCAGTTTCGTCTCTCCGCACAAAGCTTTTAATGTCTTCTCCCTGACAAAGCATTTTTGTTTCCTTTGTATCTCACCTGTAAGGTACTAAACTTTTATCGCTTTGGAAATTTTGCCCATTAATTTATACTCAGTGACCCACAGAAACAAAATAAAAACACATTTAAAGAACTGTACAGATAAATTCAGGAAAAATAAGTGAAAGAAGGTTTTCTGACCCTCAGTACTGGGTAGAAGCCCCTTCTGCAGTAATTAGAGCTCTGACTCTTCTTTGGTAAGTCTATCCAAGTTTTTCACACCAGGATTTAAACATTTATTCCTTCTCACAGATGCTTTTAAGTTCTATTAGTATGGATGGTGTGTCATTTCACGTCTCTCCACAGATGTTCTGTGGTTATTTTACTTAAGAACAATCACCAAGACCGAAGTCTTGGCTGTTTGCCTCAGGTCACTGCTAAGCTGAAAGGTTAAAAAGTTAACAGCATTTAGTTTGATGCACAGTCGCTCAGAATTTCTTTAAGATCTTCTCTGCATTTAGTGGTCATCACTAAATGCAGATCGTCCTCTACATTTCATCCTTCTCTCAACTCTGACCAGTGTTCCTGTCCCTGCAGCTGAGAAGCCCCCCACAGAGCAAGATCCTGCCACAATCATCCTATACTCTAGGGATAGTATTAGAAGGTGATGAGCAGTCTTTGGTAACTGGTTATTACATCTCACAACACTGAAGCATTTTCTCTCGGTGCTTTGCTGTCGCTTCTCCCTGACGTTGCTACTTTGTTTTCTTTGTGCCTGACTCGTAAGCATCTGCCAAATGCCTATGAATATTCAAATGTATCTTAATGACAAGAGACGGTGTCTTTGTTTCAGTACGTGTGATTTTTTTTAGTCTGCAAATGCTGGCAATCTACTTTGCTTCCCTGGAAAAAAACAGGAACTCACCACCTTAATATCAGCACAATTAGAAAATGATATATAATGAATTTGACACTGTTTTGTATTATATACATTAAATCATAATCAGAAAACACTAAACCTTATTTAATCTACTGGTAACAGGTAAAATCGTAGTGGGGTTAAAATTCATAGTACACAAGAAACATAATAGGTAGAATAAAAAAAAAACAATGAATTTACTTTCTTCTTTCTTATCCAGTCAACTTACTATGATCTCCACAAGAGAGTGGGGTCTCATCTCTTTAATAGTGCTGCCTGAGTTGCTGTCTATACTGGAGCGGGAGCCGTAGATGATGGTGAGAGGGATCTCGGGCTGCAGCTGGTCCATCCTCTGCAGCATCGGCCTCTTAGCACAACCATGGATAGACATATTCTTAAACGCTGTTTCCCCACTGTGGAAATACAGAAGAACAATTAACACAAGCAAATGCTGATGACAGGACAGAATATCGTTTAAGAAAGAAAATGAAGAGAAGATGCAGTAATAGGGCTTGACAGGGACACAGAGGCAGAGACAGAAAGAGACAGACCTGGGGGTTTGCACGTTCAGGTGGTAGATGTAGTCGGACACAGTGCTGTCACTAAACATGGAGGAGAACTTCTTCTTGAAGTCAGGTCTCAGAGTCTGGACGAGAGCGGGTCCTGCAGGGGTCAGAGAAGACAGCAAGCATGTGGCCACTCAGAGACGAGGTAGCTTCATTATATGTTACATGATCATTAACAATGAGGAGGTAAGGAGGGGACAAAGGATTCAGCCTTCAGACTTATTTCTCTTCAAAGCCCAAAACATTAAAAATCAGCTACAGTGAATTTTTTGTGTAATCTTGGGCTTAAATTAGTGGTCCAACCATATTTAATTCAGTCTTACAGCTAACACCCCAATGAGCACATTTTCATTCAACTATCCGCTGCACATAAATTGCATTTAAATACCCTCATTTTCATATTTCTCATTTATACTGTATATTCCTACTTAACAGACTTTAGCAGTGTAATTGTCATTTCTTTAATGACCGATACTCTATATTTTCTCTACTTTAATTTGTAGCTGCACTTTCTGTATCTTAGTGGGACAGTACTACTGCCCAACATCCCCCAACATTGCTGATGAAAAGCAGATTGTATCTTTGCTGTCACTAACAGTGTTCTGACATTCTTTCCCAGAGTTGTTGCCCCATTCTTACCCAGTGGTCCAATCAGTCGCAAGCCAGCCAGGGGGTTGAAGGAATTAAACATGGCACCAAGGGCTTTGATCCACACTGGGACGGGTCGGTCGGCCTCTACTGTGTCTGGGGAACTGGGAAAACCCCAGGGCTCCACCAGCACTATGTGCTTTACCCTGCAGACGAGAGACAAAGAAACACAAGTAATGTAATGATTTGCTGAGTTAAATGGATTACACAGACAAACAATGGACACACAAGTTTAAAGGCAAGCCAAGCTAATGGCGTACAGGCTCCAACTTCAATATTACCCGACAGCCTCAGCGAAATAGCAAATCATTCCCAAATTTCCCGGGGAAAACAAGTTGTACTTACCAATTTGCTTCCATTTTGACGTCCATGTACAGTAATGCTTTTAATATTACACATGGACTGGTTTATGCCCTTTTTTGTGCATATTGCTGCCCTGATGCACTGTGTAAAAATACAGAGTGGAATAATAAAACTAATCTACTTTACCCAAGATTTGTTACAGTATACAACAGATATATATTAGAGCTCATTACCAATGGTTTATTTGACTGTATGTAATGTTGGGGGTTGTTTATAGTAACTATTCCACAGAGTACACTCAACACTCAACTTTGCAGCTTTTCTCAACTGAGCATTTAAGCATCTTTTAGATCATTCTCTTGGTTTCAGCCAGCCTGGAAACTCAATACCACACTGTCAAAATTCTGTTTTGCAAATAAAGGTCCTCGGTGTAAACTAAAAGTATCAATGAAATGTTTAAATTGTCAAGAGTAAAAGCACTTTTAGTAAAGAACAACATCAAAGTAAGTACTGTATTGGAACATAGTACAATACTTAATTATTACTATGACTGGAAAAGTGTAACAGTTTACTGCTCTTTGTTCTCAAGGTGCTGCTAACATCAACTACAGTTGGGCAGTTTATGACAAATATTTTAAGTGTTATGTAAAGTAAATTGTGTACAACCTGTGTGATCAACTGACATTATTTATTCTTATGCCATTCAAGAGTCTGTGGATACCATATGTTGTACAGCTGCAAATTTGTTATCTGTGTTACTGGGCTACATATATAAATAAAATGTGATAAGACTTGACAGCAGTTTCATGCCCTGTCTGACTTTTTTTGTGGCAATGTTGCTGGGCTCCTAGAGCTCAGCCATTACTTTGGTGAAAGCAGCGCTATCATAACCAAAATGAATGATAGCCAAAGCTGTGAAAACAATTACACAATTGCTTCTAGGATATCAGCTTGTAATCCATTATGTTTTGCTGTAAATAAACAGCAAGGTTTCTCTTTAGGGCATAGCATGAACAATAAACGGCTCAGCTTAAATAAAGACACGTGTCCCTGATCAAGAGCATCTCGTTTAATAACTTAAAGGCCATTTGGAACATTGAGATAACAAAAAGAGGACAGGAAAATGGAACTTTCTTGTGTGTACTGATGAAGGAGGGTGATAAAGGATTGAGGACATTTAATCAGGCGTCCCTTGGGTAGAGCCGGGTGCCTGCTGGAAGCTTAGAGCTGGAGATGCAGTGAAAGGAGGTGATTTGGGACAGATAGTGTAGAGGGAGGAGAGAGGCTTAGAGGACACTGCTGTTATCACAAGCTACCAGCACCTACAGGCACTACTGCTATACCATGTGCAGATCCTGGTGTGTTTTGCCACAGTCATGTCAAAACTAAAAGGGCAGTATTTTATGCAAAACACTGCTGTTGTTTTTTTCCCCCTAGGCAGTATCTCCTGTTCTTTTCTAACATTTTAATATGATTTACTGAAACATTTATAACAATATTAACTTCCAAAGGGTTTGGACTTTTTCTTAATCATAAACAACAACAACAAAAACTAAATGTATTTCGGTAGATTTGACATATGCTTGAAGTCAGACAACTTGTGGTGTTTCTGCACAGAACTGATGTATGTCATTCTCCCTGCTTAATAGATTTTAATGTTCAGGTTCCATTTCTGGAATCAGGACTTTCACAATACTCTATATTAATCACAGAAGCATGACTGCATTTCATGAAATGCCTCCTGAAGGTTTAAATGCATGTAGAGATATTCCCACCCTTGGCCTTGAAAACTGAGATTTTCTCAATATCTGAATCTTTTCACAATATTATGTACTGTAGATGATGAAATTCTTTGCAATCTTTTATTGAGAACTATTGTTTTTGAACTGGTTGACAATTTTCTCACCAAAATTGGCACAAAGTAGCGGGTCACAACCCTTCGTTTGCAAAGACCCAAAGATGTGTTGCTGCCATCAATTCAAAATCAGCTAATATTTTCCATGAAATAGTAAAATGTCTTAGTTTCAACATCTGATATGTTGTTTATGTTCTATTGTGAATGAAAAATGGGTTGATGAGTTTTGGAAATCATTGCATTCTGTTTTCATTTACCTTTTACACATCGTTTTTTTAATTGGCACCTATAAACCATGCACAGTGCACTTTATTATAAGATTCTTCTAAAATTGTCCTGTTTAGATTGTCATCTTAAAATATAAAAAAATTACCATTGACTTTAGTCAGAGAGTCGAGAGTTGCTCTGTGTTTCAGACTAAACTCTGTTGCCCCGGGTAACTTTGATCACACCTCATATCAGCTCATATCAACAAGATCAGCACCAAAAGAAAAATATTCTTTTGAAATTAAAAAACAGGACCTTATAGTAAGATTAAAGAAATCCTAAAATCCTTACCCACCTGCCTGGATATTTAATAGAGTACGATACAGCCAAGTATCCTCCCAGGTTGTGTCCCAGCAGTATCATGGACTCCAAACCCATTGTAGCCCTCCACTGCTCTATAGAGTCCACAAACTGTTCCTCTGCCTCCTGGGCATCTAAAGAGAACAGGGGTCTGCTGCTCTGACCGAAGCCCAGCAAGTCCAGAGCCAAGATAGGGCGCTGTTGAGACAGGGCATCCAGGTTCTGAGCCCAAAGCCCCACACCACCTCCAAAGCCATGGAGGAGAACCATGGGAGTTTTGTCTTTGAAACGGTCACTGTTAAAAGTCAGAGTCCACAGCAGGTTGCCACTGGAGATGGAAACGTGCTGCTTAGAAAAAGCGCTTTGTACACCTGTCAAGGAAGGAGGGGAATGAAAGAGGGAAGCAGATAAATAACAATCAGTGTTGTAGTCTGAACAACTTTTTATTAACAAAGCTTTCACACTACAACACCAAACACGCAGATCTGGTGCAGAGAGTAAATATGACTGTGGATAAAACTCATCCTTACATCTCAGCATCTTGTCCTCTGCAGTCTGTAGCTGGCTCTGAGAGGTGGGACACCATGATGGCAGCCAGCTGGGGATCCAGCACCACCTAGACAAACAAAAACTCAAATAAAATATTTATGAGCTTCACCCCTAACTGCAAAACACGTTTGCATTGAAACTAGTAGTAGATTGCTCAGAAACTCAGAAACAAAATATTGGAAAGCTCCATGGAAATCGGACATGTTACTTGTTATTTTTAGATGAAAGCTGGGGACATAACATCTCGTAAATGTGCAAGATCTACTAATCTAATATGGAGCAGCACTGACCTACCATAACGATGCTTTAAAATCACCACAGAAAGTCAGAAAACAGACTCCAAGTCACGAACATAAAGGCAGGGGAAATCTCAAAAGATGTCACCCGCATCCTTTAACAGTTAACATGGCATGACGTCAATTTGCACTCTCTATTATAGAATATTTTTGTCAAACCGTTTTAGAATTTTTCAACTTTTTGTTTGTTTTGGTAGTGTTTCTGTGGAAAATATTATCTTTCAATGTTGTAATGGAGTTATAGTCATGGGCAGCAGTATTAATAAGTATTGATATTGTTCCTGAGCAGTGCGGGACTAAAATATAAAGATTCTGAGAGAAAACAGAACCGCAGTGTTAAAAACAATGTATGATGGTATTTTGACGGAATGAGCACCACACATCTGATGACCTCTGTATCAGCTGATTGTGTACAAAGTAGTGGATCCTCCCCCTAATTTTATTTGCACTGTGGTTTAAGGAAAAGAACAAAAACACTGAAGATGACACTTTATTTTAAACCAAATATCTTTTACTGCGCTTGTTCTTCAGGCTGCAGATTTGACATGGAGATTCTTTAGGGAAATGGAGATTGACTAGGATGTATGGCAGGTATACAAAAAAATATTACTGCTTACTGTATGTATGCAGTAATGTTTATGTTTTATATATGCAACAAGATTACAACTAGTACATCTGCTAAGTTGACAGGTGTTTTTAACTTTTTGTCTCTTTATTGACATAGAAGACATACAGTTACATTAACTAGTGACTTTATATTGCCTTTGGGTGTCAAGTGTCAATGTCAATGGTTGTCTGTCTTTACAGTATGTCCCCGAGGGAAAACACACTGTCATGTTGATTTCAGAGAGCAGACTTACCTTATTGTTGTGTCCACGTAGCCCCACACACTGTTGACCAGATTATGAGCACCCACAACAGATACTATTCTGTGGATTATACTAAAGCCAGACCAAAAGGGGAAAAAAAATTGCATAAGGTTAAAGAACCCTGACCGATTGACATCAGACTGGCTCTGTTGTGCTGGACTGCACGGTCAGCATACCACACATCTAACGGGCACATCTACAGGAATTAGAGCTTCCTATTTTTAATCCCCAGTTAACACGATCCCTACACTGTGCCATCTCCTCTAAAGCATCATCAATGGTAGATCAGATTTGTAACACCTTATGTCTCTCCTTCAGTACTATGTCAAAGTCTTTGGACACCGTGATACTGTGTGTGTGTGTGTGTGTGTGTGTGTGTGTGTGTGTGTGTGTGTTTACCTGAACTTTATCTTAACTGGTGTTTGACTTTTACAACTTGTTTAACTTGGCCAGTGTTTAACAAAAGCAGGTATTTCCCGGTGTTACGGTTCACAGAATAACATAGAATTGTTACA
Organism: Channa argus; assembly: GCF_033026475.1. Taxonomy (NCBI): domain Eukaryota; kingdom Metazoa; phylum Chordata; class Actinopteri; order Anabantiformes; family Channidae; genus Channa; species Channa argus. The sequence continues at coordinate 25,507,091 of NC_090203.1, forward strand.
ATGACAGCAAAAACGACATATCGCTTGGACTACGGTGATATTAAAGCTTTTCTCAGTAAAGGGTCTGTAGGGAGTTAAAGAAAATACTCACCCACTGTTCGCTGTCACCGCTTGCTCGGCCATACCTGCAACAACTATTCTTTACTGCTAGAGGTCACGTGGCATATGAGAGCCTCTGACGTAAGCCAAAATGGTTGAAAACGTTTGATTTGTTCTTTGGCGCCGCTACAGCTGTAGCTTTAGAGGACCCCTAAGAACAGTCTTTCCCCGCTTACCGCAGCCCTTTTTTCCTTGTGTCTAATACAAAACAAGCGCACCCATTCACCGAGTGTGTGCCACTTTGCGGAAGTAGCTCGTCTGTCAAATATCTAAACATTGGTGTTCAGCAGAGTACAGATCTTTGGTAAGTACATGACATTTGTGGTTCTCTGTTGAAAACAACTATATTAAAGTAACACAAAGGTATAGTGATTATAGTGAAAGCTTTTGGCCCTCAATAAAAATGTTATATTTTGTATCAAACCGTACTTCTCCGTTGGGTCATGTGCAAAGTCATGTCAAATGTTAGCAACTCTCTAAGGGTTTGGTTTGCTTTATTGAATGGTTGTATCAATAAATGTAAAAAAAAAAAAAGTTCGCTTATGTTGTACTTCCTAGAAATACAATTGAAAGTCCTGAATTCACAATAACTACGTGAGTAAAAGTACTAACTTATTACCTCAAAGAATACTATTAAAAGAAAAAAATGCTCCCAAAGAATGGCTCATTAAAGCTCATGATGATGATGATGATTATATTGCATAGTGTGATCAACACATTTTTCACCTAATAACTACAATTTATTCACTGCTGGGTAGCTGTGTATAACATTTTAATCCAGTGTAAGAATAAGAAAACAAAACTTTTCTCATTTGAGGTTTTGACTTGTCACTTTAAGAATATCACAGGTCAAACAAATAATATCAGTGAGCCTAGATCATGTCACACACTCAAACGGCGCTGCTCCTAATAATGCCATCAATAAGTTATCTTGTTTAAAAAGTCAAAATGTGTGCTTAAATGCAGTCAGTACAAAGCTGTAAAAGATAAGTAACAGAGGAGTGAGAGACATGTCAGTCATTAAGAATGTACAGTCCTGATAAAATGAATAATTATGATCCACAGCTGATGAATGTTATTTAGTGCCTTGTTAAACCAGGAGGCCAGATTTTAAGCTTGTACACAAATCATAGTGGTGAAGTTGGGAGGAAGTTAATGAAGCACATACTTATACAGTGTATCCTCAATTGGTAAAATGTTTGTCCTTTAATAGGATGATAAATCAAGTGGGCCTCTGTTAGCTAATAATTACAAATAAATAAAATGTTTTTTAAATTCATTTTAAAATATTCAGAATATATGACAATAATTTTAATAGAGACATAGACTCTGTATCAGGGGAGGCAAACCAGGCAAATGTTTGGGAGACTCCGTCCCCAAATTTTGAGAAAACACAAATATAACCTCCCACTAAACCACTCATAAAGGTACTGGTGCACTTCTACTGCCTTAAAATCCCACTACAGGCTCGAACACACAAAGCCAGTGGTTGACTGCTGGCAAACTTTGGGCTGTCACTGAGCGAGCCTTGCTTTTGTGATGTATCCAACACTGTTAGCTCTAGTTGGACCCCTGTTGAAAGCCTGTTAGTGGCTTTATTGCCTATTTAGCATGTTGAATGAAAGTGGTGTGAAAATAGTAAGCTTATGATTATTTCTTTATGGTTTGTATCTACAGCCCTAGGTCTTCCGCTTTCTCTTTTTACACAAACGGTGAAAGTACAACCTCAATTCCAAACAAGATGGAAAGATTACATGAGATATGTTCCTGCTATAAAATTTAAAATTAGCTAATATTTTTTAATGAAATGGTAAAAAGTCTCGGTTTCAACATCTGATATGTTGTTCATGTTCTATTGTGAATAAAATATGGATAAAAGAGATTTACAAATCATTGCATTCTGTTTTATATATGTTTTTACACCTTCTCAACTTTTTTTCCAAAGTGATCTCTTGTGGGCCAGAAACCTTTTGTTGAAATTTGGGGTGTAGTTCTTCCCCCCTTTCTCCACATACAGCATTCGTTAGTTTCGGAGGTAGTACTTTCTAAAGGTTCAGGGTAGGGCTAGTTTGCTGAATGGACATGATTGGTCAGATACCGTCTAGCACATTACGTTTGTGCCATTTCACAGTTGGAGCTGAGCAAAAGAATTGTTTAATTTTGCTTGCTACAAAAAGCAATAACTCCTCTATTATTAGTTTTCATGTCAAAGGACGTGTCTGAACTTGTGTGTGAACTGAAGTACAGACCTGTTAATTGTTATCTGTTCTAAGCAGCAACTATTCAGATCCCTTAACAACTAAAGATGAACAAATATCTAAGACATTTTGCAGACTTGTGATACATATATTGAATCTACTGCATTATTTCAGTCATGTAAAAGAGCAAAATTCCTGTCTGAATGCTACTTAGTGATGACTATACATATGAATATTATATAAATCATAAGATAACTTATGACATATAGTAAATAAAATCATTGCTGCTGCTTAAATTATCCATCACTGACAGCCAGTTACTTTAGAGAAGGGGAAATGGAGGGATTCAGTGCACTTGTATGTCAGGGTTAGGACATGTACATTATTTGACTTGCAGTTCTCAAATACAGGCTTTGCTAACAACTGTAAACAAAATAAGCAACATTGCATGCACTGACCTTTATCTAAAACAAAAGTAAGTATAAAGTAGGAAAATAGCAAAAGCCTTCTTTTGCCCTCCAGGTCGGGTATTCCCATGAGGGTGTGACATCATGTGAAAACTATTAATAGACTATAGCTGCAGTGGTCATTTGAATCCAAATATGGACAGTGGGGGGTAGGTGTCAGGAGGGGACTGAGTTAGGACAGCGGGGGTCAAATGTGTTCAATCCTCTAAAAGTGGAAGTGTAGAAGGGTCTTGGAGGTACCAAGAACTTTCTGCTCAAATTGCCGCTTTAGTGCTGAAATGTCACTTTTTGGCTTGTTGTCTTTCTGCCCTTACTGGGGACCATTGTAGCTACTGTAGCTACCACCTCATTGGGCTTCTTAGCCTGCCCCCATTCACCCCGAGTCAAGAACTGACACTGTAGAATAGCGTATTAAGTAACTTATTATAGAAACACAATTAATTACAGGGTTGGTAGAATTTTGATTGGTATGTCATTTCCAGTGACTGTTGTCAAATAGTGCTTCTTTTAAATAATTGTGAAAAAAGATCATCCGGTACTCAAATCACATACTTATCTCACACTGGTGAAATGAACCATGACCCAGTTTTTTCAGCATTTACCTCTATTGTTCTTAGAGGAAAAAAATATTTAATTTTGTAAAATCTCTAGCACTTTGTTAAACACTAGCAAGCAGGATTGGTGACAAGTTGTGCTGCCTTTTAGAGATATAAGTCCAAACTGATAAGAGAGTCAACCCATAACCTCAGGTAAATGAAAAGCTTTGTAGCACAACTGGTCGTAATACTGGTTGTGACTGGCAGACTGCAGTAACAGTTTGTGGGTGTGACAACTGAAGCCTGTTGTGCTGCTCCATGACGTGAAACATAACTTAAGTCCACTGGATGCAGCAGCTTTCAGACTCTGAACTACACAGCCATGTCATTTTGACACTAATCTGACTCTTTGCAGATCAGCATGTCCACCTCCTGCTTGTTGCTGGAACACAGCTATTTCCTTCACACAAACACACAAAAAGTTACAAGTTAGCACAGTGCTGCTTGGAACAGGGACCCGGTGGGTCAGTGATACAGCATTGGGTTGGGATGCAGAAGGCTGCGGGTTTGAATCCCACTGCAGCAGGTGTGGCCCTGCCCCACCGAGGGCCACCTTGAACGCCTTTTAATACCATCCATAGCACCTCCCTGTGTGTGTGTGTGTGTGTGTCAACTGTTTTCCAAGGCACTGCCACTACAGTTGTGGGATAAGTCATTTCACTCCAAACAATAGGCCATGGTAGTATACTGCATACATTTGGGTGTAGTGCTTTATGACACACCCTACCAGCCAGTGGCATTTCCAGAAAATTAGCACTAATACCATCTTTTGAAATAATAGCAATAAGTCCACCAATTTAGTAAAATTCAATTTTCAATTCAACTTTATTTATGTACCGCCAATCCACAAGTCAAGACCATAAAACTATATATAGAGAAAACCCAACAATTCCCCTCTGAGCAAGCCATAGGCAACAGTGGAGAGGAAAAACTCCCTATAATAGAAAAAACCTCAAGCAGAACCAGGCTCTTGATCGGTTGGGGTTAGTGGAAAGTGGAGAGAGAAAAGAAAAGAGCAATAAAAGCAACAACAAAACATCGGGCAGGTTGGTAGGACCAGTAGCTACACACAGGAAAACACACAGCTCCAAAGCTGTGGACACCTGCAGAAAGGGACAGAGAGAGGGAAGAAAGATAAAAGACAAATCCTGGTCAAAGATAATTCCAAGGTTCCTCACAGTAGTACTGGAGGCCAACGTTTTGCCATCTAAAGTAACTATATTGTTAGAGTCCATATTTCTCATATTTTTAGGCACAAATACAATTTCATTTTTTTCTGAATTTAGAAGTAGGACATTATAGGACATTCAGGCCTTTAAGTCTTTGAGGCCTGCTTAAAGTTGGACTAATTGGTTAGTACCTTCTGGTTTCGCAGAGGAATATATTTGGCTATTATCTGCTTAGCAGTGAAAGTTTATGGAATGCTTCAAAATGCTTTACACTAGTGCATTAGTGTAAAGTCTGAATTAAATTAGATTTCTGTTTACTTCTGAGGAACGCTACAGGACTTTTTCTGGGCTCTTCATTTGTCTCTCGTATCTCATGCAGGTGTCTGGGGACAGGGGAAGATGCTGCAAGATCTGTCCGTAGACAATGGTGGCTTAAGTTTCACTCCTCTGGTAGTGGTGGAGCTTGCCTCGGACACTAAAGAGGAAGCCATTGCATGGCTACTCAACAGGATGAGAGACCTACAACAAAATGGAGGTGTTGTGCTTGTCTCTTTTCATATTTCCTTCTACTGGTTGTCTTTACATTTCAGTGTTGAAATGTAAAACCTGGCAATTTTCAAAGGTGCTGAGCTCCTTGTGGAACAGCTGGGCCCTGGAGTCTGGGTCCAGGAGAAGGACAACCCCAATGTTTTCCTGGTGGGGGCTTCCAGGCAGAGGCTGCTCTCTGGTGCTGAGGATGTAGGCCTCTTCAAGGAGTTCAGTGATGGATCCATGAGGGTCTTCACTTTTGCCAACAAACACGACTTCAAAGATTTTAAAGGTAAAGTTCAGGAGGAAGCCTGCAGAAGCATGTGATAATTTCTACATTAGAAAGAAGTCTTGCCTAACTATGCAGACATTACACCGTGATGGGGCAACATCTGGAAGGCAACAGTTTCACAGATCAGCAAGCGAAGACAAACAGGGTTGTTCTTTTGACATTTGTTCATGCAATCAGAGGTAGAACAAGACATGATTTGATTTTTTTTTAATCTGATTTCATGGTGTTAAAATATACATTCAAATATTTCCTTCCCTTTTTTTTTAACATTAACTGTTTTTTGTTTTAAAGATATTGAGAACATATAAATAAATAAATAACCGGCTTTGATACTTATTTTAGATTTGATAAAATGCCACTCAGTGATTGAAAATGCCTGTACATCTCTATTTTAGTAATGATTTTGAGTTTGTGGTTTGAAGTTCACAATAGACTTTGAATCTTCTGGACATATTTTACTTTTTGTTTTGTTTTGTTTTTTACAAAAAATAAATGATTTGAATGAAAAATAACAGTATTTACTCAATTGTCAAAACATTGTTTTATTCTGTGATTATTTTAGCAAATGGGTGATTTCTTATCATCACTATCAACAATTGAAGCACAGCTCAACAAGAGCTGAATAAAAATAATGTGTGTTTTTAGGATAAGTGCTTTTCAGTGGAAGAGCAATATTGATACTCTCATTGATACTACTGTCCACGATGATATAGTTAAACAGACAATGCAGTGAAATCTTTTGCAGAAACTGTACCAAAAATGAATTGCGTATCTATTCTCAATTTAAAACAAGATACAGGTTTTCAATTACTGTGCAGATGCTTGAGATGCTGTTTAAGAGAACTATGTAGAGATATTTCACACTGCTGAATTGGCAGTAGTGGTAATTATTTTATAATACAGTGCATGGTAATGTCTGTGCAGGTGTTGACTCCCAGGTCTTTAGGTCTAAACACCTGATATCGTTGTCAGTCTAAGGGGTCGATGGTTGAAAAAAACATGAATGTGTAAAGTAGAAATTGGAAGAACAGGCCTAATATCTCTGAATTAAAGATTAAAGGTTGGTTAAAGGTTAAAGATAATTGTGTTCTTACTAAATGTATAACTAGAAGAGAAAATACCAACTTATATTTTCACTTGTACTGAACCCAGCTTCATCGACAAGTTCTCTAAGCAAAAAAAAGTCCCATATATAGTGAACCTAAAGCAAAAGATGACTTGATAGGCTAAAAAATGTCACTTGCTAAGATCAGTCATCAGGTCTGACATATCTGAGAGCTTCATTAGTTCGCACAATAGAAAGAAACTGAGCTTTGACTGGTTCTTTTTTGAACCACAGCTCCTCCTAGCCACGTGTTGATTAGTTTGCTTAACACTCAAACACCCCGTAGTGCATCAAAACTGCAGCGCTGTCCGGCAATTTCCCATAGATCAATTAGTTATACCTAAATCAAAATTAAAACAGATTCCAAATGTGTGATGTAGACATCATATTGTTTCTGTGAAGCAACAGACTGTGCAGCTAGTTTGTGTTATAGCTGGAAAATGAATTGAACACATTGCCACAGAGCTCATTAATGCTTTGTTCTTACCGATGAAATACTGGTACTAATTTCAGACCAGTTTTCATTACCTATTCCTAATTGTAACTGGAACACTTAAGACAATTGGTCAGAGTTTGAAAAGGCTGGCCTCACAGTCTCTGAGCGGTCGCTGTTTAAAATGTCTTTGTTATGAATATCGCTGGGACTCTGCATGTTCTATTTGTATGACCTGCTCTGTGTCCACAGGCGATGGAGATACTTTCCTCAGTATGGCTGAGTGTCAGTACATCATTAAACATGAGTTGGACACATTACGAGCCAGAGATGAGACTCATGTACCAGGATATACCCAGGCCAAGCTGTACCCTGGGAAATCCATCGGTGAGTATCAATCCACATCCTACTCTGTTGTGATGAGTTTGTTGGTGTATCTTAATTTGTCATTACTCAGTGGATAAGACAAAGGCAGCCATCTGGTTGTTTTATACATAAACAATTTCTTCATTGGTATTTCTGAAAATGTACCATAATAAAAATATACATTTGGGCTGCACGATATATTGTTTCAGCATCATCTTCGTGATGTGCACATGCAGAGTTTTCACATCACAGGGCAGGAGATGTTGAGTAGGGCAAGCACAACATGCTACACATTTTGTTCTGCTTGATATAAAATAAATACTCTTTTCCATGACTATTCTAGAAGAGAAATATGTCTGACATAATAGTTTAAAGTGTTGTTTGGTTCACATACAGGCCCTGCATGTGTGTGCATCACTAAAGTCACCAACCACCAGCTCAATCGCAATGTAACTTTTTATCCAATATTGTGCAGCCCCTGCATGTTTAAATAATATGATGCACTTTATTTGTATTGCCCACTGTAGAATCATCATTTAATAGGTTAGTTGACTGACAGATTTTCAAGGATTTTGATAAACAATAAAGTAAATTACCAAGCACATTCACTGGCTTAGGAATGTCCATTTGGACTCAGAAAACTTGTAATGGACAATGTTGGACCCGTGTTTTATCCCTTTGCCTCTGTGCTCCACAATTTTACATTTGTAATAAAAACAAATCCTGTAATTAAAGTAATACATTCTCAGGTACCAAGTTTTTGGTTTTACCATGTAGAAATTACGTTACCAAAAACGATGCCACAAGATATTTTTAACAGTATTTAGTTAATAAATAATAAGATAGCATTTGTATAAGCTACACTGCATTTTCTTTTTAAATAAATACCTAATTTTGCATCTTGTGTTGCATTAAGCTTCATCCTTTTGCAAACTTCCTCTCTCGCCTTTTTCCTGGAAACAAAGAAGTGCGGTCTGACAGAAACTCTTTTGGTCCCCTTTGTATCAGTCCTTCAGAATGGCTTACCCCATTTGTGCTATTGTGGTAGACACATCGTCACACTGTGCCATGCTCTGCTCTATTTGATTAAGGAGCACAGCAAAAGACCCTCTTGTGTGAGACTCACTGCACAGCACCACAGCTGTTTCTTGGCTAAATCCAGATTGTCTATGTCACATAGCAATGCAGCACTGTTGTTCCTTGCATGTTGAGTAAGCTGTTCCACCATGCAACTGGATCCGTCAGTTTACGTACTGGCGGGTTTATGGTTTTTTAGGGGAGTGTACAAAACATTTTCAGTGTGGCCTCTACTACTATTGGTCTGTAACAATAACTAATAGGATTATGTCCTGTAAATAGAATGAAATAACCATGTAACATCCTGGTAGAAGCCGATAGGCTTTTTTCCATTTTTCCATTTACATTTCTATTTTATTGTTACACCCTGTAATATTGTGTTATGCATATGTACCTCTTCACAAGATTGAAGCATATTACTACAAAACAAACTTGGAAAAAAGTTTAACACGGTACTTTTGGTTCAAATGAATTAAAATCAAGATAATCAGTGTTTTTCAGTCATAGCTTATTGCAAGATTTTACTATTTCAGCGGCTATTGAGACGATTACATATTTCTTCACGCTTAATATGGAGTTTCATGAATGTATTAATGTTTTAAGTTGTAAAAAGTGAAGGCAACATAACTCTGAACTGACTAAGCACAGTCGGCCTCCCTTACCACTGCCTCTTGTGTCTCTCTGTGGCTGCAATGTGGAAACAATAAATATGCAAATGCAGTAAAACATTCCCAAAGTGAGATAAGGAAGCAATGAACTTGCCGGAAAGATAGGGCACCGCTATTCTGTGGCTGTGTTTGACAAATGTAGAATGTAATCATTTTTGACAAATGATGCACTCAAGAAATGGCAGATGAAATGATAGAGCTTTCACATACTTGTGTTTAGTCATTGTGTATTAGACAGTTAGAATTATTGCTATAGACAGTTCATTCTGTACAATGGAAGGGCTATTGTTTGCCTGTTCTTTGTTGAGATAATTAAGCTGCATGTTTATTTTTGTTGGGAAAGTGAGGTCAGACAAACCACAGTGATGTACAGTGTACAGTATAATTGCAGCAGGGCTGTTTTCATGTCGCTCAAAAGTCAGGGAAACATCAGAATAATTCACATCTTTCAGCAAGTAACACATTATTAAAATGTCATTACTCAGCATCTTAGCTAATCTTGATTTCCATTAACAAATATGATACAGTGGCTGGCACTGAATTTAATTTTGTGACCAAAATGAGAGAACGTCACCTGCTGTTTTCTTTACATCATAGTCCGCAGACTCCAGTCTAAGGGGATCCTGATCCAAATGTTTCCTCTCCATGAAAAGGAGGAACTTAAAAGGCTGACATTTTCTTGGTACAAAAAGGTGAAGTTATCCTTTCAACCTCTTGGTAAGTTGAAGATGTGCCAATTATCTCTTGTGAAAACTCTGTATGAAATATTCTCATAATTCACATTATGTAGAGTGAACATTTTTTTTTTACAAAGGGAATGTGTCCAGATATTTTGTCACACCTTGCCTTGTATCCTCTTTCAAAACCTGTGGATTTTTTTATTTTATAAAAAGTAATTTCCCTCTTGTCTTTTGAAATGTTCTAACGTTTCAGTTTTGAAACACTTGTTTCGTCTTCACTTTCTTGTCTTTCTCTGTTTGCAGATGACATCAGACACTACTATGGTGAGGGCCTGGCCCTCTACTTTGGTTTCCTTGAGTACTTTACCTTTGCCCTGGTGCCTTTGGCCCTCATTGGTGTGCCTTACTATCTGTTCGACTGGGAGGACTACGACAAATACGTGGTCTTCGCTGTGTTTAATTTGGTCTGGTGTACTGTTATATTGGAGGTATGCAGAGTAGTTTTTAATTCTTTATAAACCAGAGCCGCTGTGACTTATGTTAAAAATACAATTTTTAAGAAGAGAATGAACAGTTAAAGAAATTGTACTGAATGAAGTGGAAATGCAAGCAAATGAATGACCTGAGCAAATTATGTTGTAGTTTAAATGAATAACATAAGATAATGAAAGATAAGTGATTGGCTGAACCTTTTGTTCACTAGTTTTGGAAGCGGTGCAGTGCCTCACTAGCCTATTGCTGGGGCACGCTGAGCAGGAAGAAGGCCTTTGAAGAACCCCGGCCTGGTTTCCATGGTGTCCTTGGGTTCAACCCTGTGACAGGCCGTGAGGAGCCTCTCTACCCCAATGTCAAGAGGCAACTGCGGATTTACTTTGTTTCCCTGCCCTTTGTCCTGCTCTGCCTCTATGGATCCCTCTATGTCATGATGGTCTACTTTCAAATGGAGTTCTGGGCACTGTCAGTCCACGATGAAGAGCCAACATTCTGGACAGGGATACTGTTGTTCATCCCCAGTATTATCTATGCTGTCGTCATAGAGGCTTTGAACCTCATCTACAGATATGCTGCTGAGTTCCTCACAGATTGGGGTGAGTTGTTACTGTACTGTAGTTTGAAATCTAAAGCTGTAAAGATTTCACACATCCAATCAGATAAGGACATAAATTCATAATTTAACCAAATTATGAAGCAGAAATGCTCAATTATATTAATGCTCAATCACAACTATTGCTTTTATCACTTTTCTTTAACAGTGATGGTTTTCCTGGCTTTAGCACACTTGTAAAAAGAACTGTCTTGTTTTGTCTTTGAGGGACTCCATCTTAGTTGAAGTGTGTTTTGTATGGATGTTATTCTAGTGTTTGCCCTCTCGAGTTGACTCATTTTAAGAAAGTGATAAACACAGCAACACAAACAGTATGCAAAACTAAGAGATAGTTAACTCTTAAAAAAAGATTTTAATACCTGAGGTAATCAGTGTAATTTTTGCTCCGGACCCTTCTTTTCAGTATTATAGAGACATGTTTAGACGGTTACCCTCTCACGCCTTGTTTAAGTTTTGTATAACCTGTTAGGGTTTGGACAATAGACTCATTCAGAGATTCATTGTGTGTTTTTAAGTATGTGTTCAGTGACATTGCAAGCTTTCAGATTGGTCTAAATAATGTGATCAGTGAAAAAAGGAGTCGACATACAATGTAAGGTTGTCCCACCCTGGCAAGGTTATACAAATGTGAGACATACAATAGCTAATAGAAGCAAAACACCTGCTGTGACATCACAAACTGACTGACAGTTTCAACCTGCAATAAATCCTCCAGTATCCGTGTTCCCCTGTCTAATTCAATGTTGATTTGTGTCCTCCACTTTTGTTCAAAAGCTAACAAAGACACATCACTCGACTAGATGAAATGTTTTATTCCAAAAGGCCCCACATGCTGCAACTCTGCATTTCCGAGCAAAGTATACCATAAAAAATGTGCAAGTGACAAGTATCAAAGTGCTCAAAGTATCTTTGAGCATTGAGCAATTTTATTTTTTTCTCATGGTGGCAGCTATACACATTCAGAGACCTGTGTTATTGGTATGCTTCATATATTTTTCCCTTATGTGTGTTTAGAAAATCACAGGCTGGAGTCTTCATATCAGAATCACCTGGTTCTTAAAGTATTAGTAGTGAGTACAAACGTTTGTTTTCCACAACATTTCAGCGTTGAGAGTGCAGTCTTTTTTTTTAAGTATTATTATTGCTGACTCTTTTCTCTTTAGTTCAACTTCTTCAACTGTTTCGCCTCGCTGTTCTACATCGCCTTTATTATGCAGGACATGGCCCTGCTTAGACAGGTAAGCCAATCTCTTCACCTTTTTAACAAGCATCCTTCCTCATTCTTTCTTGTTTTGTTTTCTTCTTTTTACTTCTCTTTTCTTGTATGTACTTGTTTTCTTTAGTTTTTGTTCCATTTTCTCTTTCTTTTCCTCTGTGGCTTTTTGGTTTTGTTGTTTTAAGAGTATATTAACTCTTTTTTTTTTTCTTTTCCATCCCATTACCACTCTTACCTATTGTTTCCATCTTCCTTTTCACCCCATCTCGTTTCACTCCACCTGGTCTCTCTTGTTTGTGTTTTTCTGTGTCTGTGTAAAGAGCCTGGCCACGCTCTTGATCACCAGTCAGATCTTGAACCAGTTCATGGAGGCCTTCCTGCCCTACTGGCTGCAAAGGAGACGAAACAAGAAGATGATCCGCAAAGTCCAGAAGAGAAAAACTCTTGAAGACAAAGAGCTTCCTCTGGTTGAGCAGGTCCGACTAGAAGCCGACATGAGCACATACTTGGTAGGGTCAAAAGTTGCTTTTTTACTTTTAGTTTTGGTTTTAATATTAGGTCTCCGTTGGTGGCTCTGTGTAAATCTACAGACTCTTTCTTGGCCCCCCTCCCTCCCTCTCAGGGTACATTTGATGACTACCTGGAGCTGTTTCTGCTGTTTGGTTACGTCAGTCTCTTCTCATGCGTCTACCCTCTGGCTGCTGTACTGGTGGTGCTGAATAACATTACTGAGGTTTACTCTGATGCCTTCAAAATGTGTCACGTGTTCAAACGACCCTTCTCTGACCCAGCAGGAGACATCGGAGTCTGGCAGGTGAGATGTTTCCCGGAAACAAAAGGGGGAAATTACTGTTACTTTTAGTAATTTAGAAACTAAACACATCAGATGTTAAACATTATTGACTCTTCTTTAAGGCCAAAAGATGACGCACTATGTCCTTTCTAGTCAGCACTGCTTACATCCATTTGAAATGTCATCCGAGTTCGCCATCTATGAAAATATCTTCCTTGGGACAAAATGTTGTTAGTCTTATTTTTATTGTACGTTTCCTAATCTGCACCTTGCTGTTAATTTGTAACAAGATATCACTTGCTCTTCACTGTGCCGTGCTAGCAAAACTGTGTTCCAAACAAACTGAGTACTCCTGTCCCTCTGTTTCTGTATCCAGCTTGCCTTTGAGGCGATGAGTGTGATAGCTGTTGTGACCAACTGCGCACTTATTGGCATGTCTCCACAAGTCAAGGCTTACTTTCCCGACTCAGAGACGCAACTCATACTGTGGATAGTGGCTATTGAGGTAATTCATATACACACGCACTTATAGAACAGTAAGCCATTTTGACCACAAACAAAAACAAGACTTCATCTATCTCTCAACACACTAACCCTAACACAACCCTGAAGGATTGTTATAGTTGTTTTTTTTTTTTTAATAACTAAATAAATCTTCAGCCGTGTTCATGTCATCGTCCAGTAAAAATGCAGAGTGTTGCATGAACTCTATTAGAACTTACGATGGGTTGGTGACAACTGCCAAAAGATGATCAAAGATGATGGTGCGTTCAATTTCTGAATACTATATAAAATGATAAAGGAAACTACAAGAAAGATTCTGCTGTTAGCTTTTTTAAAAAAAAATTCTCAGAGCTGTTACATCCTGAATGTTTACTGACTTAGGCTGTGTACTGTGCAAGTTGTATTAATACTAATTAATGGAAATTGTGCTAAAACAGATGTGTACAAGTATAAGAAATCATTAATCATTTTAACTGTAACATTATATTGTCTAATTCGTTGTGGCAAAAGGAGAGAATACCGGCTGGGGGTCTTAATCTACATATCATAACCCTCTTTTTAATGCCATGATTGAGGATGATATTTTCTCTTTTCTATTCACATTACCAACCCCTGCCTATGATGCAGTAGTTCACCAAACTGCAGTGTATAGTGGGAATATACAAAACATATTTCTAGAAACAGTAAAAACAAAAATCTGTAACACTGCAACACTGTTCAGTTCCAAAACTAGCAGGTAATTGGTAACAGGTGCAGGGATGATGAGCATCCACAAACATCCACCAGGGCTCAGTCTTTACAAGTAAAGATGTTCACAAGGGGGTGAATATTTCGGGTTTTTCACCATCTACACAACATAATTTGGGGACTCCTTGCAAATATCAGTTCCAAAAAATGCCAAGGGTGAAACCGATGTTGAATGACATTGATAGACTTGGCATTCAAGCCCTTAGGCAGGATGATAAACTGTCATGTTACTGTGATACTTACTTTATAACCACATGGGCTCAAGACCATTTTGGAAAACCTTTGTCACACACGGTCCATTAGTGCATTCCAAAAATGTATGCTGAAAATCTGTTCAACAAAAAGAAAGACATTCATCAGTTCTTGGCTGAAACACCACTGAGTTCTTTGAGTCTAAGCTCAGTAAGATGGACTGAAAAACAGTGAAAAATATGCTCTGTGGTCAGACAAGTCACACATATGCAAGTACTTTGCATATATGTTGCCAATATTGTTGTAGAGGTGTATATTGGGGTTGTAGTGAGATATATCCTTTCATCATTGCGACCTCTTTTCCACGGAAGTCAGTGGATATGTTAGCAAGACAATGCCAGACCTCATTCTGCTTCAACAGCGTGATTTTGAAGACACACACTGTGTTCTGCCTGCAGCCTCTTCTGTCTCCTATTGCAAATGTATGAAAGGTGATGTAACTCACTGGTAAATAAGCCTCTGTCACAATTTTTGTGTGCAGGCATCAAACTCTAAATTTGCTTTGAATTGAGTCAGGCTGGCATCCTTTTTCTAACTGACATTAATGGGAAAGAAATCCAGTATGATAGGCAACATGAACAGAAACACCCATGTGGCTGTTTTATACTTGCAAAGGACCTTTTTGTTAAAGATGGAGTTACAGCCCTTTGTACATCTTCATTCATGCCCCTGTGGATGATGGTCTGTTGAAGAGCTTTGCTCACTAGATGGAGCCAAAGTCCAAATTAGATTCACATAGATCAGTGAGTTATAAAGAGAGACAGAGAATGGTGGGAGTGAGGGAGTTTTCTGTGCATGAGTGTATTTGCATAAATATTTTGGAACTGTCTGTATTCTTGCCAGCCTAGCTTTGTTTGGGCTTTTGTGTATGTGTTAAATCCAGTATTTCCATCCAGATTCCCACTCTCTTTAGTCCATCTCGATTAATTTTAGCATTCGCCTCCTCCTTCTTGTCTGTGTTCCAAGAAGACAGCACAAACACACTAACACCAACACACTAACACACTCACGTTTACTTACTCATGTCATTGTCCAATAAAAGTAGAAACAGAAAAATAGTGAGGCCGTGGATGATACAGTAGAGAAAACACAGTTTTTTGTTTTTTTTTCTTCAACTAAGTAGTTATTGTCTCAGATTGCACTCTATAAACACTCTATAAACCCTAATGTACCTCACTATATGACTGGTCTCTGCTGATGCTGAGGCAGAAACTGGGTCATATTGATTGGCTGTCTATGATTGAATGTGTAGTCTGCACAAACAGTGCTTAATGTTAAACTCTCCAGTCCATGGAAAAGTAGTTCAGTGTGTGTAATTTTTTTTCTTGTTTCACAGGATAGGTCAGGTCAGGATAACCTTGTGTTTAATCAGACCTTCTTTTTGTAAGATATGGGTTTATTGCTTTAGTTTCACTCTGGCTCACAAAGTACACCAGGTTTAAAGCCCTGACTTGCAGATATGTATCTGTCCCAGATATCCCTACCTGCAAATACATACTTTCATTATTTTGTGGGACAGTAGTATTGACTGTTGACTACATGCAAAGTCAAAGAGAACACCAGTTATTAATAGGAACAACTAGGTGAATTAGCCATAAAACTAGCTATAATTTAGTTTTAGACTCTATGGAAGTCTTAGGAACAACAGTCAGCAGGCTCCACTGTTAGACCCACAGGTCTGATAAGAGTCTTGTGCTGTATTGATCGCAGCCCAAAGCTTTTTACTTGATTGGAGTGTTGTTGCATTATACAGTATCTTGGCTGACTTCGCAAAAGTACCCACTGCATGAGAGTTTTTGAATGCAAAAGTTATACCCTACTTGTAGTTTAATTCTGTGAGGCTGGGCTCACAATATGTTGATACTGAACATAAATAAAATTTTTATCAAAGAACATACAATATCTAAATATCTGATCTTGCATTAAAATATCCGGTTTTGTTTTCTACTGAAAAATCTGATCCTGCAGTACAGTATACAGTCTGTCTGGCTATAGCATTATTAAAGCATTTAATGGTTGTGTTTAGGTTGTTACAGCATCTGTTTAGGGTCAGAGGAAGATTGTGGGCTGATTTAATACAGGCAAATGTAACATTAATTTTACAAAAAACATGTCTTATTACTTTTAAACACATGCACTGTCTTTCTCTAACAATAACATTAGTGTTTTTTTGCCTGTACCTAACAAGACACAGCACTCAGAAATCAATATTGGGTCTATGGCTTGACAGTCCTGCACTTTGTAAATTTGTTGCCCAAATTTCATCGCCAAACCTGTCCCTTTCTAAATTTAAGTTTAAGTTTGGTTAGACTCCACGGTAAATCTACATGTGAAGGAATCGGGAGGGGGCCCGAAGCTCCCAAGTGTTCTTAAAGGTAGTGTCATGAGGCATTAGATTATTATGAGAGCTGGAAACAGGGGAGTCAAGTGTAGATCCATGTGCAAAAGTTAGTACCCCCTGTTTTATTATAAAAACATACTAAAAATCATGCGATCATAACAGGTCTTAGAATTAGACAAATACAACCTCTGATGAACGACAATGTATACGTTTTTTCACCATCCGATTTATTTATTAAACTAAAATGAAGCCAAATAGAAAAACACATTTGGGATTTAAGAAGGGAAGTCGCAGCAAGGTGCTGCTAATCATCACTTTATGACCCAGACCTCCACACAAGCAGAAGTGTAGGCAGTGTGCTGGTCTGGAGCATTCAGGTGTGTGTTAACAAAATGCAGCGAGGGAAAGACAGAGGGAAGTAATTGCTGCTGCACATCAATCTGGAAAGGGTTCTAGAGCCATTTCCAAACAATTTGGAGTTCAGTGTTCTGAAATAATAAGAGATTATTCAGAAATGGAAGCATTCAAAACAGTTGAGAGTCTCACTACATTCACCCCAAGGTCAGACTGTGCAGTGCTTAGAGAAATACAAAAAAACACGAGTGCTACATCTCAGACCCTACAGGCCTTACTGAGCATTTAAAATGTTAAAATCGATGAAAGCTCAATTAGAAGACTAAACTAGTGCGTTTTGCTTAGAAGGGTTGCCAGGAGAATCTTCTGTCTAAAAGCTGTAGACCAAAACCATCATAGTTGTTTTCAATCTATGAAACTTGTCTGTCAAATATTAGCTGAACATAATCAGCATTCAAGACAGTTGGACATCTCACTACATTCATCCCAAGGTCAGACTGTGCAGTGCTTAGAGAAATACAAAAAACCTCTACAAAAAAAAAGTTTTACATCTGAGACCCTACAGGCCTTACTGAGCAAGGTAAATGTTAAAATTAAGATCACTCATAGACTCAAAATGTGCGCATGGCGTGGTGGTTAGCCTTAAAAGCTCACAGCTAAAAATTAATGCTTGTAAATTTTGCATGGCTTCTCCAACCGTTTCCTCTAGGTACTCCAAGTTCCTCACACATTTCAAAGATATCCAGTTCTGATTAATTGGTAACTCCTAAATTGCCTATATGTGGAAATGTGAGTGTGAATGGGTTTCTGTCTCTCTGTGTCAGCCCTGAGAGAGACTGGTGACCTCCCCTGACCGCTGGGTTAGAGTTTTCGTCCACCCTGGCCTTTATGGTTTAAGTTGCTTAGATGATGTAGGAATGGACATAGTTTCTATAGTAGTCTACGAGAACGGTCCAAGATGATAATGTTCTGTCTTATTAAAATGGTTAACTTAAACATGATCATACAATCAAGTGACTTAAAAATGTTGGCATACAGCTATTGTCTGCAAACAGTGCTGGTGTACACTTTATAGATTTGGAACCACTAAAATACAAGTAGAAAAGATAACTTTGCTCATTTAAAAATAATTAGTCCCTCCAGCTGCTCTTTGATATGATTTAGGACCAATTATTGTCTCTGTGAAAAACAATCCTTCCCACATGCAGTTGGTTAACATCAGCAATCAAATGCATTTATGATTGTTTCATATGGGCGTCTTCCTGCAGTCAGTTTTGACATTAAAATTGCCACAGATTGTTTACCAAATTTTAAAAGGAAGTACAACGCATTATCACTTCCACACAGCTAGTCACTCATGGCTTGAAGAGGGTGGAAGGTTTGTGTTGTGTGTTTCCAAAGGAATACCTGAACAAGGACAAGGCATGGTGCTGCTCTAGTGAACACAAACTGCAGCTCACAGCATGTGTGTAAGCGATCCATCCTGCCATGGCATCTTGTGATGACACCCTTGATCACCCTTAACTGATGATGGTCTGATAGAAAGCTTCACTTAAGACAGGACACGGATGAAATAAAAAAAACAGTCAAAATGGAGGAGAAGGAGAAACAGTCAGGAAGGGAAGTGCTGAGAGAAGAACTGATAGGTCAGATGAGATGAAGATGTAGACGGAGAGAGGGGGGAAAAAAAGCAGGGTGTGTGTCTGAGAAACCTGAGTCACTAGCTGATTGTACATCTAAGCACGTTCCTCCCTGTTACCAACCAGCACATTTTCTAGAACAGAGCAAGCAGCCATTCAAAGAGATAGGACAACAAGGATAATGAGAGCCAGTTTGTATAATGTCAAGGGTACTAATGGGAACTACACACATACACAACATCTAATATATTGCCATTGCAGGCCCACTCTTTTATGTTTACAAGCCTTTGAGAATGTTGTATGGCTCCTTCCAGCTGGAATACATCCTATAATTTTGACTCCATTAGTGCTGAGCTTCAAACACAAATATGTTCTTCATCAGTTTCAAATTTCTCTTGTTGTGACTTTTCAGTTGTTTTAACATTTGGCCTTTAAAGAGATAAAGAAGCTTCTAACAACTATGAGTTCAAATCAAATTACTCAGCCCTTCTTATCTTGCTGATAGGGTTGGGGTGGGGGGCGAGTGGGAGACAGCGCCTTGTGGCTTTCCAGCAGCAGTACTATGATACCTGTGTAATTACTGTATAGGGCTTACACACATCGGTGAGCAGTAACCAGGCAACAGGCCAGCCTGCCACTGAAACAGACAGAGACTTTCTTTCAGAGTCACGGGTCTGTCTATTATAATCTACTCGTTACTGTGCAGCCGAGACAACAGAACGGGACTATGCATTGGGTCTGCACACACAGCCCCGAATATGATGGGAGGCAAAATGGCTCAGCAGAGTGGGAGATTCATTGTTTGATGCGTGATTGAAGTAGAAGTGAACAAGAAGTAGATGTTTTCTATTTGACGAAACCATTTCACAAAAAAAGTCAGAATATTGTTATTGATTCACCACCTGGTTTGTGCAAGGACTAGAGCTAATCAGTTGGCTTCCTGGACTGTTAGTAATACCCAGAAATGACAAAACATTGGATCTGTACACTGAACTAATGAAAGTGGCAGACTATAGTGAGCAGACTGACATGGGCATAAAGTTGAGCAGTTCAGGCAAAACCATGTGTTGAAAACACTAACACTACAACAATATGTGGTGCTGAGCTGAATTGCAGCGTTGGTTAATATTTTTTTCTGTGTATACACAAGAGACCCCTTTACACAGTACAATCCGTCTTTCTTTCCATCCCTAATGTAAAGATATTGATTAGTGTAACTTGAAATTATTAGACAATTCAGTTTAATAAATACTTAGTGTGATTAATTTTTTAAAGAATAAGCAAGTTGATTTTAACTAAATTGTTCTTGCTTTTAATTGGCTTTAGTGGGAATGTTAAACCCTACTCCCTTTATTGAATCTAGACTAATATCCTGCATCAGCAACAAAGAGCTTGTGATAATTTTTTTCCTGCTCAATGAAAAAGGTGCTCGTTCTGTTTTCAAGCATGCCCACAAAAATAGCTTTTGTCCAGGGTTATTTTCAGCAGCCCCCCACACAGTGATATCATAACACTGTGTTTTAGGTAATCAGATTGTCTGGTAAAAGCAAGAACATCAGACCATGACTCACCAATGAACCAGTGTAATTTATCTTTGCTAGTATAGCGACTTTTGCTTGCATGCATTAGTTTGTTGGTAAAAACAATATATGTGGCCTGTTTTTTAAAATTTTTTTATTTTCCTGTTATAATGTTAGATTCAAATTGAATTAGAACTAGTAACACTTTGTACCCATGTGGTCACATGGAAAATACACTTTCACGTCCCTCCGTGTTGACCAAATAGTATTCTACTATTGACTAGTATTCTACTGTGACTAAAGAATAGTATTCTTTAGCCACAGTAGCTACTGCATGAGAGTAGAATGCCAACTGTTTTTTAATCAAAATCTACTGCTATGAGTAAAGCTGCACTTGGCAGTGTCTTATACGGTACTCAATTACAGTTAGTTTAATGCTAGTATATAATGTGAAAGGTCCTACTTGGTGACAAAACCACATTCTTGCATCCATGAAGTTCCACCCAGCCCCTGAGCATTTTATCTTTATAATTCAGGTTCACGTCCCCGACCAGCTGCCGCCTTTCTGTGTGGAGTTTTCCCCGTGCTTCCATGGGTTTCCTCTGGGTACTCCAGTTTCCCCCCCACAGTCAAACCACAGCATGTTCAGTGAACTGGTGACTTTAATTGCCCATAGCTGTGAATGTGCATGTGAGTGTTAGTCTGTGTATGTCTCTCTGAACTGGTCTTCTGTCTGTGTATGTCTCACGACCCTACACATAAGTGGTGGCACTAATTTTAAAGTCAAGTCCCATTGAACTATTATAGTAGAATGGGTTACATTAAGATGACATAATTCAAAGAGAATGATTTACACCTGAAATGAGGAAAACTTTGATAGACGTTTGGCTTTTGTTTCATGTACTTGTGGGGAAATATTATTCACCTTATCAACTCAATCTCTCCAAGACAGAATCTGTAGTCTTCTTAGGCAAACTTTCCATACAACACAGTAACAGGATCAACTACAGATCGTAAGTGATTGGGTTGAAAACTGCACTGAACTGTTCTTCAGTTCAGTGGTCCCGCTATGGTGGGACGAGCTAAACTCTGAAGGCTTAGCAGACTCACTTTCATTAGAAAAACTGTTTCTTACCACAGAGAAATTTCCTTTCATAGCACTGTGCTATAATGTCGTCTTAAATGTAAAATGTACTGCAGCTTACTAGCTTATTTGCCATTTTCACATTTTTGTGAGTGAGCCAGTTTTTTCCTAATTTACCTAATTTAAGTATTGATTTTGGCAAACCAACTACCTTTGATATCTCCTTACTTTCCAGTAACAATCACCTCTGGGCCAGTTGGAATGGCTCTAGCTCAGTTGGTAGAGCAGTTAAAGACACTGAAGCTCACGTTGCTGCAGTCTGGGTTAGGTGACCCCCGTGTGTGCGAATTGATGAAGCAGATGCAACACTGTAAAGTTCTAAAACTGCTATATAAACAGACCATACTGTTGGAATGGCACACTAACTGGATGTAATATTTAACTTAATTCAGTCACTGAGAATGTCCTTGAAAGTCTTCTGTTGATTTCACTTTTAGTCTTTGGAGTTTAAAATCTTTTTTATCTTCATTAGAAAATACACTGTAGACAACAGTAAAACTATACAACTTTGCTTGTGACATACTGTATTCTGTTCTTGTCAGTTCACACCTTAAACAGTAGAATTGGTACCTTCTCATCTGTTGGATTGATGGTGGATTGAAATGCTAATTTTCCAGTTAAAAGTGAAGGGGTGCCATGGTAACAGCATTAAGTGCTGAATACTGAGTAGTGGAAATAGCATATGCACTGTAGTCCTCTTGATTTGTGCCAGTTTTGTAGCTGCTTGTTCTCAATGACCTGTCTTCATTTGTGTTTCAAGATTATATTCTAAAGATTAGAAGAATATTTACATTTTCATTAACAAAATGGCCAAGATGACATTTAGCATGGTACTATGAACTTTTCCCAAATGCATTTTCCCGGTTCGAAACTTTGTCTTGTTTAGGAAAGGTCTCAGCTATAATGGGCCATGACAAAAGGGACATGACAAATCATATGGATGGAAGAAAAATCAGTCTGTTCAAGGTTCTTTGCCAGCTTAATATCCTCAGCATAGCTTTGACAGTAAAATACATTTCAAACATTTAAAGTTTGATCACGTATATGCCAGACATAACAATTTATTGTCAGACATTGAAAGTAATAACACCTGTTCTCCTTCCAGTCTTTACCAGGCATCCTCTCCCTCTCAGCTTAACCTTGTGCTGCTGAAATATAAATTAACCTTGAATAGCATTTGCAATCAACTAAGAGCTGGAGTGTTTATTGTGCACTTTCAATCAATATGACAAGTTACTAAGATCAGGGATTTCTTAGCTCGTTCTACTTTAATTAGTGGAGCTATGCTGTCTGGAATGGAAAAACATCTTAGTCAGTGCTTCTGAAATGTTGCTTTTGTGCATCTATAAATCAATGCATCAATCAATTAAGTTTAAAGTGCAAAGGCTGAGACCTGAGTTAAATTCATTGCCAAGGTTCAAGATCTACATTTCTTCTAACAGTTGGAAACGAATTGAGACAGGAATCTCATCGAGTGATGCCTGCTTATAAATAATACTGTATGTCAATCTAGCAGAAAGCAAGAAGAGTGATTGATATTTAACTGTTTAATCAAAAGTGAATTTAGTGCAATCAAAAGTGAAAATGACAATGTCTGACTAAGCACATTGGCTTGAATTAACACACTTGGTAGAAGTGAATATTAACAATAACATTCGTAGTATTAACATATTAAGTTTTTATTTAACATATCTCATAATAATGCATCTAGTCCAGATCATCAACCCATCTCTTTGTATCTTTCTCTGCTGTAGCAAACTGCACAAGTCCATTACTGTGATGAGGAAAAGGTGTAATGAATCACTGAAGGTGATGGTAGTTGGCAGCCATCTAAAATGACTTGTGCGTGAGTAAATGTCATCATCAAGGGAAAATAGACACCTTGTTGATTTCAGCAGTTTGCAGGTCATCAATTTTTGATAATTACGAATCTGTCACAGGAAAGAAGCTGATATTTAAGAAAAGATCTTTTCCAGTATAAAGCCACAGCTTTACTTGGATGAAAGCTGATAGACAAACACTCTTTCCAGAAAAATTGGTATATGAAGAACGTACAGTTGGACTCAAAAATGATTCAACCTTCATTAAAAAATATGTGTATTGGTAAAATTTACAAATTTTCCGGTATTTGCATTAAACAAATGCAAAAAACGAGAACAATTTAAATAGCTTTACACAACTAATTTTGCAAGTGGTTTCTCCAAAGTCAACACAAAATGCAAGATTTAATGGCTACACCAGTCTCTAAATTGTTCAACCCCCTGAATAGAATCCGTCTTAAGAGCACAAATTGGCAAATCAGGTTTTGTCTTAAGCACATGTAATGCAACTGAACAAGGGCTTTATTAGTTGCACCGATGTGCTTGAGATAGAACACATCAAATAGCTGAATTAAGGTTTTGTTGACTATCATGTTTGATTGTATGTTAGAATGTGGCTAAGACAAAAGGATTGTCAAAAAGTTAAGAGATCGCTGCCTTTCACAAACAAGGAAAGGACAAAAAGACATATAGTCATACTGATCCCAAAGCTGGTTCAGAACAACAAAAACATGTGTGTTCAGTGGCGTGAGAATAATATTTATCAATACCATACTGTATCATTAAAAGCTAGGAGAATCCAGAGAAATCACAAGGGACAGAAAAGCCAAAAATCTATACAAAACAAATCTATATAAAACAGTCATCATTCTGTGGTGAAAATCACTGAATTGCAAGTTAAAACTCTACCAGGCTTTGAACAAACATATACTGCCATCCAGACCCCCCCCCCCCCCCCCTTTTTTTTTTTTCTCTCGGCAACACAATGTCAAACCACATTTCTCACATATTACAACAGCATGACTCAGTAGTAAAAGAGTCCAGATGGTAAGCTGCCTGCAGTCCAGATACCTGTCACCCACTAAAACATTTGACAGCATTATGAGGTGAAAACTTTATTTATTTACACAATGTCTACCCCTTTCTGGAAATTAAGTTTGTAGTAAGTTGTCTTTTAGGATATGTGTTATGTAAAAATGTGTATTTCTGTGTGAGAAACCATAGATACAGTGGATAATATACTGTAAGACGGGTTTATTATTGTTGGCCCTTTAGTCCAGGACATTGAATTTGAAATTAAACGACTGACATTTAAGCCCGACCTCATTCATACCAACCCACTAGTGTTTGTGTGTAAGGTCACCCAAAACTGGGATGTTTCATCAACTGTAACAAGACGGAGAGGCAGGCACTAGTCTTCCTGTGCTGTGAAATAGTGGCCCTCCAAGGGCATTCAAAAGTAGTACCAACGCCAAAGAACATAACAAACGTCAGTATTTAACACCTTGAGACATCATTATCATTACCATGTGTATACGTACATTACATTTAGTGACAGCTTATCCCATAGTTGGGGGTCCCCACAGTGGATCATTGTCTGCTGATGACTTGGCACATTTTTCCTCTGGATGCCCTTCCTGACACAACCCTTCCCAATTTTACCGGGCCTGGGACCAGCAGTGCACAGCTTGGGATGGGATGTGCGGTTTTTTGGGGTCCAGTGTCTTGCTCAGGGAGACCTCGAAATGTGGTTGGGAGAGTGGGACCCTAAGGTCGGTGGGCGGCCGCTCTACCAACACATTGTAGATATATTTTACAGGAAACAGACTTCTACTTTATGACGGTGGATTAATTTTACAATCAGTGTAAATACAAACCTAATTCTGACTGTACTGTTTGTACACGTACAGTAGCTGTCTGTCTCATTGTGACAATCCACTCAGTCACCCTTTACTCTTGTTGTATGTCTTATAAAGAGACGGCATCCCATAATTTAACCAAGCTATATTTATCTCTCCGTCAAAGCACATCTTTCCAAAACTAGGATGAAAGCTGGAAAAAAGGACGCTGAAGTATTTTAATTTCTGCTATGTGTCTGTCATTTTGTGATTTCAGCATGTGCTGCTGGCCTTCAAGTTCATCCTGACCTTCCTCATCCCTAATGTTCCCAAACACATCCGGGTCAAACTGGCCCGCTTGGAATTTGAATCATTGGAGGCCCTCAAGAAAAAGGTAAAGCATATTTATAAAAGCATTGCCTTTCTTTAAACATACAATAATCCTTAGACATTAATTTATAATTCAAAAATGTGAACCTAGTACGTTTAATCAAATAGTGGATGGTGAACTCATTAAGATAGAAGATAGCATAGATACTGTAAGAACAGCGGTACATTTTTAGCTCTGTAAATCCAATGGAACAATAACACAGGAAACAAACTGGGGCTTGTTTTCTACCAGAAGACGTTTAACAGAACTGGTGGGCCACACAGATCAGATTTCATCTAGTCATCACTTGAATGTGTAGATGAGGGTCCAATTACCAGACACGCCATTTTTATAGTGCTGGTATGGTCTGCAGTGTTTTACTTGCTACTGTAAATCAAGCAGTGACTTTAAAGCCATTTATGTTAAGAATATTATGTCTTTGTTATTTTAAATTCTACAAATGATAGTTTAGGCTTTATTTATATTTTACAAGTGACCATATTACCCGAGGTTACCCAAATTTTTCTGAGACGCTCAGTAAATATGAGCCAAGAGATGTATTTCCGCCCCATATCCTTGAGTGATTTATGAACTAGAGCTTTAAAATCTATTCCGTAGAAAACTGGCTAGTTTGGGCGACTGTGGCGCAGGAAGGCAGAGCGGTTGTCCACCAATCTCACAGTTGTTGGTTCAATCCCTGGCTCCTCCGGTCACATGTCGAAGTGTCCTTGAGCAAGACACTGAACCCCAACTTATTTGCTCCTGGTGAGTGTTGGCCAGCTGCATAGCAGCTCCCCCATCGGTGTATGAATGTGTGTGTGATTGTGAGTGTGAATGGGTAAATAAGAAGCAGTGTAAAGCGCTTTGAGTGCCAATAGGTAGAAAAGCGCTATATAAGTGCAGACCATTTAAAAGTTGTAAGAATAGGAGTGATGAGCTCAGTTCTTTCGGTTCTTGTTTGATCTCTGGCCAAGTGCTCTGAATGGGTATAGTTGTATTAATGGCCTTTCAGACAATGTAAACAGTAAGATCTCATGCATATGTCTATTACCACACGCCGCTCCTTAGCTTCCTATTTAGCATTGTGAACAGGCTCTTAATGGCTGTCCTCGACCACTTTCCTGAAGACAGATGCTTTGCCCTATGTTAATAGTATAGATATGGCTCCACTGTAAAGCATTAGCTTGCTCTTCCACACAGCCATTTATTTGATGTGGACTGATGGAGCTGAGTGCTTCTGTTCATCACTTATCTGACATGGTTCCAGTCAGATGTGCTGCCATTTCACTGGTTTGGCTCCGTACATGCTCTGCACTGCTGCCTTACAGTTTGCTCATCCCCCAAAAAAGATTGTTTCTTAAATCTGCCTTTACCAAGCAAAATACTGAATTGATTTCTCAAGTCTTAACCGTTGAAAGTTATTAGTCAAATTTTTAGCAGGTCGGAAGAAATGTCTATATGGGGAGGATAAAAACAGCTTGAACATAGCCGTTTATTACAGGCCTGCATGAGCTGCAGCTATAAGTCACGGACCAGTGTATGCACCATGTTTTTTGGTATGGCTTGATCAGCGTTGTTCTGTGGTCTCTTGGTTCCCCAGAGACGGCTCCGTGCAGGGTGAGTCACTCCATTTATGTGTGCATTGTATGCAGAGCGATGTGTCATTACTAAACGCTTTCTTGTTTAGTCATGAGTTATTGGATGATATTTATTATGTACAATATTCTAACTGGAAAGGTGTTGTGTATGCACCTCATTAAGATTGTGCAAGGCTTTCAGTCTTAACTGCCACCTATCACCTAACTTCATTATAGCAATGCAACAGTTCTGGGACATAAGCTTATTTAGGTGTTTGTCATTTCTCAGTGGGTGACCTCAGCATCAGAAACTCACACAAGCATTTACACCGAGTTAGAGCTCATTTAGGGTATTTTTACTGACATTCATGGAAGACAAAGATTCTGCCTGGTTGGGAAATGGAAAATGACAATTAGCAGCCTTGTTTTACTTTTGTGTTGCTTATATTAGTTTGATCATTACAAGTGTTGGTGCAGCCATCATACAAGATACATCTTACACAACAGCATGTCATGCTAATTTAAAACCTCAACTAGGACTGCATGACACTTTCAGTATCCTCATTGTGATGTGCACCTGTTCTACAGTCTCGTACGGTAGCAGGACATGCAATGTCAAGTAAGGCCAGTTTACTCAGGCAGATGCTATAACAGTTCAAAAATCTAACAGTTCTCATTTTTCTTGACATGTGCAAAAGAAGCCTGTCTGATATATGATTTTGTGAATACACAGAGCTTAACACTGGGTGACATGCCACCCCCACACCAATCACACTTTATCTCGACCAGTTAATCAAACATCAGTTATATGTAATTATTTTGGCTACATAAAGGATAGCGTTGCCCAAAAAGAGCTCATTTCCCTCAGAAATCACTACACACAGCATGATTTGCAATTTGATGTGTTCAAACCAATTGCACATCCAGTGTTGTGCATGAACATGCTAAAAAGCATTTTGGTAAATGACTAACTAAACGTATCAGTTTGCAACATTAACAACAAAATGCGATGTTGTGGTGAACCTGAGCAGCAAAGGCTGCACATACAGAGAACAAAGCCTTTGCAGAAATCTGAGTAAGTTTATGTATTTGTTTTTTGAACTGCTTGCATCGAAAAAGGAGGAACGTGCCTTTATTTTTCACTGCCTCTCTCTCGTTCCCGACTTCCGAAAAAAGAGGAAGCAGCGCCTTCCTGAGAGAAATCAGATCATTCTCATGCTGCATGTATATGAGCAACTTGGTGTCTTAAGTGAATGTAAACTCATTCCACAGATACCTGAGAAATTGGTTTTCTGTTAGTAACCTGGTTCCATATGTACATGTACTGTAAAAGCATTCAGGACTGATCAGGGTTTCCATGCTGATTGGCAGCGTGATTCTTTGGGCAATGTTCTGCTGGGTCCTGCCTTTCATGTGGATCTTGGTTTGACACGTAGCACCAACCTAAACATTGATGTTGACCAAGTTCCCTTTGTAGAAACAGTACTCCCTGCTGGTAGTGGCCTCTCTCAGTAGAATAATGCAGCCAGCCTCACTGCAAAAATGGATCAAAAATGGGTTTGAGGAACACAACACAACAGCAAATTCAAGGCGTTGATCCATCCATCCACCTCGCAACCTTGAGGATTTCAACGATCTGGTACCGATGGTTCGGTGCTAAATACCACAGCAAACCCTCAGTGCTCTTGCGCCGTCCAAGACTCGACACGCCGGACTCTTTTGCCATCAAATGGGGGACCTACTAAATATTAGGCAGGTGGTCCTCCTATGTCTTCAAGGACATACTCTAGTTCAAACTCTCGTTTTTATTGTCTCTAACACCATTTGAAGCTGCTGCTGTGTGTAAGCAACATCCAAACTCCTGACGAAAGCGGAATCTTGTTCACATCTTTGTCTGTGGTGACAACAGGGGTTGTCTGGGCCAGCGATCATGGAAATTAAAGCAGCAAAATTGGGATTACGGGCAAATACATAGGCAGAGTCTTCATGCATTTAGTCAGGAGAATTGTTTCATGTGCATGGTGACCTCACCAAATTAACCTGACACTATATAAGGGAGCAAAGTTTTAATTAAGAGGCAACAGCTGCCAATTTTCTCCACGTATTCTGGAGAATAATGTCATCTCTCTACGTGTAGACACAGACAGTTGAATGGGTGTGAACTGTAGGGGAAAATGGGGAGTGGAAATTGTGCACAGATGTCACAGTCCCACAGGAGACACTTGATCACATGGACAAGTGACTTTCTTGGCTGCACTTCTTTATCTACAAGTCATCTGAGCCATCTGAGCAGATCAATCACAGTAGGCACAACACAAGTTACTATCATACCTAAACCCTGACTTCATTGGACCCAAAGCCACATGATACATTTGAGAGCTTTCCATGTGATGTCATCCTGGTGATATGACAAGATGTTCATAGTTAACGCAGTAGAGAGAGGATGGGGGTTATTTTACTACCCAGACTACAAGGCTTGCTGTTTCTAGAGGTGAGAGACGAAGATGGTGATGGGTTTGTGTTCAAATGCTACAAAAGCAGATGGGCCTCAGGTTTAGAGTTAACTTTGCATCCCCTTATTTGCCATCTCGGCGTAAGAGGATGCAAGCTTAACCCAAACCTAATATAATAATCACTCACAAATGTTTTATTATCAAAAGTAACAGGAGTGCATTAAACACATTTATGTGTGAGTGTTTGTTTGTGTGCGAGCATGCACAGATTTCTTGTGCACCGCAGTCGTGGTGAGAACAAGTAATTGGTTAGTGTTAAAACACACATAGACTTAGAGTTAACTGTTTGGTCTGTAGGCTGAATAATCATATTAGATTATAGTAATACAGTGATGAGTCCCCACACCTCAGAGAAATTAATAATAAACCCGGCACTACAGAAACTTTGGAGTGTTTGTATTCGACTCCAAACTACAGAACCTAGTTCATTTTAGTGTGTGTGTGTGTGTGTGTGTGTGTGTGTGTGTGTGTGCGTATGTGTGCGAAGGTCAGATCAAGCTCTGCTTCCTCTCTCTGTGATGAGTCCTGACATATCAGGACAGTTGGCAGAACATGTTGAGCAGAGTGGCTCTGGCTCCAGTGACAGGCCTCTGAAGACAGAAGGGTGAGTGGGGGACAGTGTGTTAAGACATCACCGGCAATGAGCTCTGTGGTTTTGGGAAAAAAAAATTCTACAGTGATGATAGTCTTATGTCTCTTGCCGTGGTAGTGACGGTCCCACCTGCAGCTAGAACTGATTGTTTAGTCGTACACAATGTGAGGTAACGAGGACAAATGTCTTGCTTAGTTTCTTTTATCCAGCAAATAGTCCCAAAGAAAAGTAAAATAAAACGGAGAAAACTACTTGATGTTTGACATATCATTTAAGAAAGGATTCAAAATTGATGAGTAATTCATGTATGAGTCATCGGCTAATTGACTCGTTGGTTTGTCTCAGTCTGTCTTTTTCTTCTGAGGGCTGTTGCTTGGATCCCCTGTATTGCACATTGACAACAGTGGAAATACAGCGGATCCTGCTGATACGTCTGGACACATCTTCAGTGATGTTCCTGGAATTACCAGGTGTTTTGGGTCTCCTCTGTCCAGTGCAGCTCTCCTCCTCTCTCCCTCAGTACCCGGTATGCTGATGCCTCTGACTGGAGATCAGGCTGCACACAACCTTTAAGTATCGTGCTCTGTGACACAACCATCATATTAAGTGAGCTTCATCTCAAAAGCCTCTTACCAGCAGTTCTGTTATGCTGTTGTCAGCCTTCTGTGTAGAACCAACACCAGAACCACATCAGGTCTGTAGTAGAATTTTCTCTCTTCCTGAGTCAAGTGTTGCTAAATCTTGGAAGGATTGGAGACAGAACACGGCGTGATGAACCATCTCAGTTTAAAACATGCCAGCACGGAGAAGAACACATGGATGTTGGCGTCGTCTGACTTGTTTTTCTCAAACCCCTTCTATTTACACTCAAACCTAAGAGAGGAACCACCCTCACAAAACATGAATGAAGAAACCAGCAGTTGACAGTCATCATTCTTGTCCCTTCTTAGATTATCCGTCACTGTCAGTTGTGGAGCAATAAAACCCTTTTATTGCACCTTATTGTAGATCTTGTGACCCCAGGACCCACTATCCACTACATATCTACTACATTTGGCCTTGTAACAACAAAGTGCCTACAGTGATCTTAAGCATAGTCTTCTAAACATGACACACCCCGTGACTTCTTGACCTCTTCAATAAGCCCATCTTGGTTGACTGTTTGATAATTATCTACCTATACTATGAAATTTACTCTGTTCCCCTGCAGGTCTCTTATTTCTTTTCTTTTTTTTTACATCTTGTTCTTTCATTTGCACATTAAATCTCATTCAGTTTGAACCCTTCTGCTGCTCCTGAAGACTCGGCTCTGAAGCTAAACTCCTCCTGTGGAACACAAACCTTAATAACACCTCTGAACCTAAAATGTAATGTGCCTGCTTTGTGCCTTGCCAGAAGCATAAAGGACTTAATTGCTTAAACAGTGGCCTTGCCAAGATCAGGAGGAAAGATGGGTGTCTTCAAAGTCGTGGACCATAATTTATTAAGAAGCATCGAGGAGCTGCTGCCAGGTGGGAGCGAACACTCTTGACAGCACATGTCCATTTACAGTAGGTCTTTAGTTTTGCACGTGTTCCTTCTCTTTCCACTCCTTTTGGACCTTGTGGACAGATCCTAGCAGACAGACGCGTAGTGTTTAGACAGCTGTGAACAGATCAGATCTGTGTATCGGGATCAGATTTTTGCTTACAGTGTAACTATAGCCCGACTCGATGGCGACGAGCTTTGCTGTGCTGATTCTGACGACCCAGGATCCTCGCTAAGATATGTGCTGTCAGCACAGTGGTACAAACAAACCTCCCTCCCCCTGGTCCCCGTGTGAAACAGAGAGTCAGTCCTCCATCCCAGACCGAGTCCAAGAGCAGGAGACTATCCAGGCCCTTGCAGAGCTGCTGTCCATGTGATAAATTTAGACCTTGGTTCCTGTATTGGAAATGCGATGCAATGGAAATGATCAAAAGTCCTCGAAACATTTCTGGTCTCAGTAAAAGGCTCCTGCGCTGGAAACAAGCCTGTTGTTGCATAAGATGGGCAGTGTGTCAGTTTCAGAAAGTTTTGGAAATGGTCAGACACAAGCTGCACGGATTCAGCAGGCAGTTCCTTTGAAGCATAACGGGGCCTGTGTAACGTTTCACTGAAGCTTAATAGAAATGGAAGAAGCTGTGTTACATGTACAGTAAGAGTAAAGCCGAGGCTGAACGTCTGTGTCACTGTAAATGCTGATGGACAAATGTTAATCATTGCTCTGTGTAAAACCTGTCTGCTTGTCTAACTGCTTGTGGCTTTTTTTTTTTTTTTACATCTTTGCACACGATCACAGCCAAAAGGTCGTTGGATCGATGGGTTTGTGCCTCCCTTTAAATCTCTGTCACACACACACACACACACACACACACACACACACACAGCACCTGTTTGGTAGTGGACAAAATGAACATGATTGTGTTGCTGTTTGTCACTTGTGTTTCAGAAAATGCTCGAAGCCTCGGGGCTCAGTAAGATGGCCCAGTGAGGAGAGGACAGCCTACAAATACTGATGGACCTCACAGCAACAAACATCAGTCTGTTGTTTACATTTCGGAGCTGACACGATATTCACATGTCTGTACCATGACATATATATTTACATATATTTAGAGTTTTTGGGGCTGATCTTCATGCACAGCTGTGCTATTATTTATCTTATTAAGTTCGCAGCATCACTAAAGGTAAAAATGAGTGGTTTACAGTTTTAAGAGCTGTATGTGCAGCACTGTGTACCAGATGTATTATGTTGGTTTTAGAGATGTACTGTAAAGAGATTTATATTCATGGGAGAAATGGAGTAAAACTAAAAGCCGGGTGTTCAAATCAGACAATTGCTGTATTATGACATTATTATACTGTTGATCTTAGTATCTTTCTGTTATGTTGGTGTTCAGCTCTTCAGCCCCTGAAGTCAGTCAGTTTTGGATTCAGTCACTACTGTGCAAATGTTAGTCCACTTACATTTCCACTAACTAATACATTATGATGGTGTGCACACAGTATGTACACTTCACCAAAAACCTGAACCTCATAACCTGCTGTCTCAAATTACAGCGATGCTGACGCAGCATTTTTTTCCCTATTAAAGCTGCTCGCGATTGTGTTGTTTCCCATATCACATACCTGACATCTGTGCTCTTATAGAAGTAACGAACGTCCACAAGGATTCCAGTTTTATTATTACAGGAATATGTCAAACTTAATCTCTGTTAACCAGTCAAACATGTAATAAAGTACCATATGGCAGGTAAATATGTTTCTTTGGAAACTGTGAAATCAGTTTATTTGCTATAATCAAACCTACAGATCCCTGAAACAAAACTTTATCCCCTTTATGAATGAAACTCTATTGCAGGATGGACTTGGCTTGATGCAGAGATTCTCACAAGTAATTTTCTTTATTCCAAATCCAAGTTTCAAGTCTCTTATGGTTGTAATGAGTGTTCTCTCATTGGCTGCATGTCTGCATGTTTTTGTTCTGCACACACAAGACCCATATTGTTCAACTGTGTTGTGCATCAATTGCAAAAAAGTATAATTCATCAGTAATTGACTTGTTGGTTGGTTGACAAGATGTAAAAGCAGGATTGTACTGTTGATGGTGGAACTGGAGCTTTTTCATTAGTCCGTTATTCATAAAGTAATAAACAGGTCACACACTATCATCCGCACAGAGGGTTGGTGTTCTTATAGATGGGCGAACATGTTTGTCATGTTTCCTCCTGGCAGCTGCTGTGCCGCCACAGTTTTTGCAAACTGCATATCCATCTTCTAGAACAGTTCCACATCTGCTTGTGCGATATCCAAAGTAATCTTCTGCTGCTGATTTTAATTCATTTTTCAGGAATGGAGATTAGTGATGTCAGACTTGCTTCTCATTACCTCGGATGCATTCAGTCTGTGTATTATTTATTTCTGGATATGTGACTATAAAATTGTACATAGTCATATTCATATACGTATGTGACTAAGATTAAAATTTAGCATGAAACTCAAGCACATACATTCAGAAAAAAAGCTTTTCACAGTAATGCCATGTATGTATCAATATCTAAAATTGATAGTTTTCCAATTAAGCATTTAGTTCCTTATAAGATGCACATCGTTTTCCTTTGCTTCCATATCTACAAGTTCCCAAAGACAATTATTGACTTTATTATTGAGCTTTGCATGTGACATGACCAGAGTATTTTAACTAACATCAGTTGCTAATAATATCGGCTCATTACTTATACTGTGTTGACAGATACGACTTGAACTTTTAAGCCATGCACCTGTGTTACACTCTGTGCCTTGAAATGCAATACCTCTCTGAATATGTTTTTATACGCTGGAAACAGTCGTCTTAAGGAGAATCAACCTACTGTAAGGAGCTTTCTGCCAAGCTCGGCTTAAATAAACCTTTATACAAGGACATGAACCACGTGTCCGGCTGTATTCGCTTTATGTTTATCCTCTTTTTAGGATTGTACTGTTGAAGACCTGCTTCATTTCACATCAGTTCAATTCAGTTTTATTTATATAATGCCAACAGAGTCATCTCAGGACATTTTACATTATAAAGTCAAAACTATAACACACAGACCTCATACAGTCCAACCTTAGTGAGTTCCTGCTTAAAGCTCCCCTGTGCTCGTAGAAAGATTCAACTCAATAAACCTGGAGCGTGCCTCGCAGTCCGGATGCTTCTGGGGTTACTTGAGTGGGGAGGCTGAGAGTTGAGTGCCAACCTTACAGAGTGAACCTCCTCAGTGTCATGTAGCATGGTAATCGCCACTGACGGCTTTTCAACACCTTCAGTAAACTGGATCACAGCCTCCAGTCTCTGATCCACATGACTACGACTTAACATTTTTGTTGAATTCAGTGATTTAAAGCTGCAGTAATCGTTTTTCTTTCCTATTAACAACATATCATACAAGCACAAAAATTGTCCTGCACTTCTCTGCTCAACAATTTGGACTAGTGGCACAATGAGACATTGTCATCCCTGCAGCAACACTGGTTAGAAGTCACTATGTAGGTTTAAAGGATGACTTTGGTCATTTTCCAAATTAAGTGCATTTTCAACTTACTCCATAAACACACTAAAAATCAACAATAAGTTGTCTCTACTCACATTAAATGTCCCGATTTATCATAACATTGTAGAGGGGTCTGAAGTAAGCTGGCCGCATGTGCTGGATCGTCTGGTGGAATTGTAGTGCTTCGTTTGGGGCAGTAACCAGGTCGCCCAGTGAAGCAGTGTCTCACTGATAATGTTTTTAATCAATTTTGAACAACAGACTCCAACAGTCCAGGCAAACAATCCATGTTGCAGACTAAGGGGAAACTTAACGAGTAGAGATGATTCATTATTTGTTTTAGTGTCTAAATGGAATGTTTTTAAATTTCACTCATTTAGAAGTTGACTGAAGGTTTTTCACTTAGGTCAGGGACATTATGTCCAGCATCATTTTGATGTCAAGTCTACCA
Source organism: Channa argus (assembly GCF_033026475.1). Classification (NCBI taxonomy): domain Eukaryota; kingdom Metazoa; phylum Chordata; class Actinopteri; order Anabantiformes; family Channidae; genus Channa; species Channa argus. The sequence continues at coordinate 25,542,597 of NC_090203.1, forward strand.
ATAAAGACCCAGAAGACCACATTTATAAGACAATATTCCACATTTTATTTTTGGATATTACCATGGCTATATGTAACGTCTGACAACAGGTATCAACTACAGAATAATACACTGAATATTCCTGTCGTTTCCAGCTCTTCTCCCCCCGCCATTTTCTTATGTGGCTTTTTGGTCCAGTAACTTTTCTGTAGCGGATTCTCTCATTTCTCGCGGTCACTGAATGTCAAACATTAAAACACATGCACATCATTCACCTGGAAACAGCTGAGTAAGACAACAGTCAAAGAGACCTGACAGCATGAAACGAATTGGGTTGGTTTTATTTTTAGCTGAGACACTCATACAGTATTACTAATTATCATAAGGCTAGGTTACTGCACAGCTATGCACCAAAAGGTTCACTTCGCTGTTCTAGATAAAGAGAAAGAGCACCATATTTACAACTGTATTTACATTTGGTTTTTCAAGAAAACTCAAGACAAGAACCAAAGAGAAAATAATATTTTCAACATAGTTTTCCTTTTTTTCTGTGGCCTTTGTAAAGGCTGCACAAGTTTGGAATTCAAAAATTAAACTAATGAAAAATGTTTCTGTACAGATAGCTGCAACACACTTTATAGCTTATTGCCAATGCCCTTTTACTATTTCACTACTTCCCTTTCTCTTGTTTGTTCATATCTGGCCAGTTCGTGTAAAACTGTGCATCATGAGCTGTTCCCTCCTGCACAGGTGAGCTCACACACTTGTTCTGACCAGTGACTCTTTACACTGGCCTTCGTCAACATTTTAAAACAGCAGGTTGCTCAAACACATGTACAAGTTTTAAAAATAAACTTTACTTTTCAACATACTGTATATACAACACGAGGAAACACACCGCACCCACGTGCGCAGTAAGCTTTGGGTGACAAGTGAGTGCAGCTGGGACTAAAAATGGCCAGCAGAGGTCAAATCAGAACAAACTACTTGGATGCTGTAGTGTTCGTGTTTCCACACAGTCAAACACAAATGTTCTATCTGAAACTACAGCAACACAATGTCATGAATAAAAAAATAAAAGCTCATATTTAAATATATGGTCAGCAGTAACATTTCCAAACATGTTGGTGAGAGCAATGTTGCTACAGTATCTCTGTAATCACCTGTTTGATAAACCAGCAGTTTTTTTTTCTATTTAATCACTAAACTGTGTTGTCTCCATATATAGACACTTTAAATTTAAAGGGTTGTGACAATCAATATGTAGCCCATACTGTGAATGCGTGGAGCTGAAATTTTCCAACATATTTTTAAAACACAACAAATAGATTGTCTGAGTGCAATGTCTGGAGTCCAAGGTCACTCATATTACAACCTTTCCTCTTCCATTCATCAACAGATGGACCTGAATCCAGCTGTTCTCTGATCAGTGATCTCAGAACATTCAGAAAGACAAACAGAGGTGAAGGGAGGAGTGTGTGTGTGTGTGTGGTAGAACAGTACAGCACTGTTCTAAGTGCTTTGTTACAACTATGGTACAGCAGAGTATTAGGATCATTGGTGGGAGAAAAAAAAAAAGAGACAAATTGAGTGATAAAATGACATTTTGAAAGAAAAAAAAATATGTGCAGACAGAGATCAGGACCACCATTAAAATGTAAGATCTCAGAATTCTTCTTAAATATAAACATAAAATAAAATCTGAATTCTGAAACATGGCAGAATTCTCACTTCTTCAGTAATCTCAGAAACACTTCTGAGTTTTAAGTGAGGAATCCAAGAAAAAAATGCTAATCCTCTTTCAGAAAAGGCGAAATCTGATTAAAGTTAAGTTAATAAGTCAAAGTTATAACTGAAAAGTCAAAGAATTGTTGAAAAGGTTAGATGATTTATTCTAATGTTAGAACATTAGGATACAAAAAAATTGTAGTTATATTAAAATTTCGAAATTCCCAAAAGTTTAATTTAATTGTATCCAAATGTCACAATGCTGTGAAAATAGGTTGTAATTTCTTATATCAGGACAAGAACTAGAACCTAATCTCATATTATTATGAACCTTGCAGACTGATACATTTCCTCTTATTGTATGAAGATTTGTTAAAAATGTATTATTGTTACATTATTCTTAAATAATTTAATAATAAAAATACTGTAGCAGTCCCCCGCAGTGGCCCTAACACTGTCACATCGAGGAAAGCAGTGAACTTCTACCACCTTTTCCCATCCTGAATCTACTGCAGCCGTCATCCTGTCAAACCTTCCACACTGTATCATTCGAAAACCAGCACATCCTTTTTAAGAAGGTGAAAAGTATTGGTTACGCTAATCTGAAGTGCAGGTGGGGATGTAAAAAGAATAAAATAAAAGTGAAAACACGCTAATCGATACGAGAAGCCTCCACCTCAGACATACAGCCGGTAAACAGAACCAAGCGCCAAAGAGGAGACGAAGGAGCGATGCAGAGCTCAACACACTGACTTGTGGAGTTGTGTGTTCACATGTAGAGAAGTGATAAAAGGAGGGAGAAAGTTTTCAGCTGTGTGTGGTTGTGGTTGGGCTTCAGATGACCTGGCAGCAGCTGGCTGGAGCGGAGGTACAGAGCAGGCCATCCCCAGAGCCCCTGCCCCGTTGGATGTTGACAGAGATGGTCTTCTCACACAGAGGTAGTTGAAGCACACCGTTTTTCAAAGCGCTCAGGTTACTGTGAGCGTCCCTGCCGCCCTGCCCCACATGCAGGCCGGAGGCGTTGTGTGGCGCTGTTTTGCGGTGGTGGTGCTGAGCAGTGTGGGTGCGAGGCAAAGCGGCGGCGGTGGGGAGTGTGATGGTGTCCAGGCTCCTGCTGGAGCCGATGCACATCCTCCAGGTGGATTTCTCCTGGATTTTCACGCTGCCCCCTGAGAGGCTGCGAGGGTCAATGATGAACTTCCCTCCCCCTCCCCCTCGCACCCCCCGTCCCCCACGGTGCTGCTGCAGCTGGGAGCTGAGGCACAGACTCATAAGCTTCAGGCTCTCCACCAGCTCATTGCTGCGGCTCCCCGTGCGGGATGAGCGGGACTGGGAGCTCAGGGAGGGGTTCGTAGTGCTACTGTTGTTACAACAACTGGAGGGGCTGTCTTGTCCCTTTTGACCCCCTCCTCCTCCACTCCCCCTATCACCACCACTGCCTCCACCTTCGTTGCCACCCCCACCAGGAGGACTCCCCCGGTCTGGTCCGGAGGTGCCCCCTCCCTCTCCAGGAGGTTTCCCCTGGCCTGAGCTGCTTCCTCCCCCATTACCCCCTGAGCTGCCAGGTGGCCCCTCGCTGCTGTCTCTTCTGTTCAAGCTGTAACCAAAGCCCGAGTCTTTATCAAGACGTCTCCTGTGGCTCTCTGAGTCATCGTCGCTCGTCTCCGAGCTGGAACATGATGACCCCCTTCCCTGGCTCTTACGCCGGTGATAGCGCTTCTGCGAGGACCCAGGGGAGGAAGTAGAGCTGGCCCCAGAGCTCAGGTTGGTGGTGTTCCCTGCCATGTTCATCTTAAGACGGCTGAGTTTGGGCGGCAGACCCTCATCCATGTCGAAGTCATCGTCAGACTCTCCCTCCTCCTCAAAGATCTGGTTGAGCACCGGAGCACTCTTTCTGGAGGTGAGGCGATTGGTGATAGAGGGGGTCTTACGGCGCAGGATCACCTGGGTTGGAAGGGGAGATGGGTCCTGCTCTTCCTCCTCCTCCTCATCCTCCTCCACCCTGAGAGACACAATATTTTTAGCATTACAGGATTTCAAAGGACACACAATGTCAGCGGGTTTAAAGTTTGTCTTTAAAATTTGACAGACAACCCTACAGTCCGATCATCAGCTTCAAACAATCATTAGACTAATTTACCAAGACGTTCAAGTCTTCTTCACAAATATAAATCCCAAAGATACAAATAAAATATTTTATAGCATTTTGAAATTTTACAGACTAAACAATAATTCCTTTAAGTCCAAACGGATCAGACCTGAACAGACAGGTTCGCTGCTTGGCTGCTGCTGAGGTGGAGGGAGCGGAGGCACTTATCGTTCCGGGACCAGGGCCAAAAGCAGAAGCTGAGGCACCAGTACACACTCCCTGGAATAAGATTTTGAAATAGATCAGACAAATTCAACTGAATTAAAACAGGCTGGTAAGTGTCCAGTAAAGACAGCTTTATTCACATTGACATCCAAACAGTAAAACTAAATCAGGTCGAACATCTCAAGATTTCCCAGGTAAAGTGATGAAGATGTCCAAACCTGCGCTGGTAGTGCTGGAGAGTCTGTGACCATTGTCTCCTCGTGTCGGCCCAGCTCCATCATGCCTTTTGAGCGATGTCCATTGAGCAGGTTCTCGGTACTGCGAGCCGGGGACTGGGGACCACCAGCGTGAGAGATGGAGGATGCTGCCAAGCTGTCCTCTATGTCCTGGTGCATGTCCCCTCTGGTGGGCCAGGACTGCCTGTGGATACAGACAAGACAGAGAAGATTGTACTTAAACACTATAAATGTAATCCCTCATGTGACCCAGTTTTCACCAAGGGACTCCTCCCCACAAAATGGAGCCATTTGTGGACCTCAGCATTTGAACCGGGGAAACCAGAGTTCACATCGAGTTTAATCAGGGAAGAAAACAATTTATTGAAATTTGAGGTTTTGGCGTTGATCCACTCAATCCACCCCTTAGCCTTGACGGGGCCTTGACAGTGGTGGTGGTGAGGGGTGGTTTAGGGGTTGAGGGGTCAAGCTGCGAGGTGGCATAGCCTACAATGACAGCGTAAACAGACATGGTGAGGTGGTTGAAACTCACTCCCTACTATCTGTATCGCCATTGCAGCTATAATGTAAAGGGCGGTTACTGCTTTTTCTAGCAGGCAAAACAAACTATAATGTTGCTGAGCCCTAAGAGTGAAATACTGCGTGGTATTTGACCAATCAGAGGCATTAAGCACTACAGGCCCCACCCCAAACGTATAAACAGCAGGAACTGCACTATAATTTAACCCCAATTCCAAAAGAGTTTGGAGGATGTGTAAAACTTGAATAAAACATAATGCAATGATTTGCAAATCTCATCAACCCATATTTTATTCACAATTGAACAGAAACAACATATCAGATGTTGGAACATTTGAGACATTTTACATTTAGTCATTTAGCAGACGCTTTTATCCAAAGCGACTTACAAATGAGGTACAAGGCTGCAAAAATCTAAGACTAGGAGAAAACATCGAAGCAAAGTCCTATCAGAAACGTGTTCACAGTTCGCGAGATGCAAGAAAGGAAGTTTTGTTTTTTTTTTTAAATATAGATTTAAGTGCATAGGAAGATGCGGAAGAGTTCTGTTTTCAGCTGTTCTTTGAATATTGGGAGAGAGTCTGCTGAGCGTGCAGAGTTTGGTAGCTTGTTCCACCATCGTGGGAATCTTATGGAATCCAGAAACACAGCCATGTTCTCTGGGCCATCAAATTCAAAATGAGCCAATATTTTTCATGAAATGGTAAAATGTCTCAAAGGTTTCGGCATCTGATATGTTGTTTATGTTCTACTGTAAATAAAACAAGGATTGATGAGATCTGCAAATCACTGCATTCTGTGTTTCTACACATTGTCCAAACTCTTTTGAATTGGGTTTGTAGCTGCAGGGGTCATTTTAATACAGATTCAGGTAGTAGTGAGTGAGTGGCAGGAGTGGGGCTACTTTGTTTATTCTTCAAGGGGCTTTGGAGAGTCCAAGACCATCATCCAGGATCAGGCTGCCAATATAACACACATTTGTCTTGTCTTTCCTCAACTCACCCTAATCTAAGGCAAAGTCTTCCACCTTCTGATGGACTCATGTAATGAGCATTGGGTAGTGCAGGGAGAGCTGGTAAACAAGCAGGGCAGGGGGTTGTGAGCAAAAGGTTGGGAATTCCTGGTATATAGAACAGCAACCATGGTACATTTCAGTTGTTTCACCAAAGTATGGAAACGTTCGTCTACAACCTTTCTGAGCCCAATTTAATTAAATCAATTTCCTTAGTGAAATGATGCTCTTACGACTCTACTGGTTTCTTCTTTACTCATCAACCCAGCAAAGGTTACATAATTACAGTTCATTTATGTCCATACTAGGCTTTATTCAGCATTTGTTACCATGTAATAGAGCTGCTGCACAAAGGCCACACACCATCTTTTTCCATTGTCAAGTACATTTCCTCTATTCAATGACAGTGAATAACAGAGCAATTAAAAAGTGTCTGGAGCTGAGAGAACAGAGAAGAGTTTTGCAGAGCAGCTCATTCAGTGGCACAACAGAGAGAGAGAGAGAGAAAGAGAGAGAGAGAGCGCAGTGTGAAAGGAGATGAGCTAATGTTTTTTTTTTTTTCAATAGCTAAAACCCAGCAGCTTTTCTCTGAATGACTAAAATATATTTAAAAACACATGGAACATTCCATACGGTATCTAGACTCACAGTGTAATGACATCGTTGTATGATCTGTGTGTATCACATGCCACACTGAAGGATCCATGTATAATTTCAGCATAGCAATATTAACATATTATCTTCATCGTGCTACAACTTTGTAAAGGTTCAGTTTCCAACTTCTAATGCGGGAGGGTTAATACTTTTTGAAGCTCATCTGAGATGAACAAATAGCAGCAAACAATTGTACAGGTTGGTGAACTTTTTCCTGGAAGGGCTGAGAACACAGTAAGAGGGTGAGTTGTCCCCTGACACCACAATTAATCTCATGAGATGCATCTCCATTATCTCACCTCACACATGAACACCTCATATTTGCATGGACAGCACACAAACAAAACACAGGGGTTTGTGTTTACTGGTCTATGTATTTGTTACTTATAGACTGAACGTCCCAATAACTCCCCCAAAAAGTCTGCAGTTTGTCCAAAATGCTGCAGTGAGAGTACCGTCTGGAATTAGCTTGACGGATAATATTTCTCCCGCTACTCTTCATTGGCTCCCCATAAAATTCATATTAGAATTTAAAATCCTCCTCCCTATACAACGCCCTTAATGGTCAAGCTTAATGACATGTTAAAGACCTCATAATACTGTATTATACCAATAGAAATGATAGAAACCCCCTAGCAGGCAACAGGAAGAGGGTGAGCTGGAAATTAGCTAGTGTCTGGGAGCAGCAATTATGAGTGGCTGGGACTGTAGGAAAAAGGGTATAGACTACAACAAATAACAAAGTCAACCTTTAACCAGATGAAGCCACCCTGCCCACAACATCAACAACTTACAGGACTTACAAGTCAACAAAATTCTAAACCTCAAACTGGACCCAGAGGTCCAGATGATGTCCCACGATGCCACATCACTCATAGAGCATGCATTGCCCAGCATGGAGGCAGTCAAGACAGCAGTGTCTGACAGAACCGGCGTCATTCAGCCTTGTTGACATGTTCCCCCAGTCAACTAGCACAGATGAACAAAACAAAAGTAGAGCGTCTTGCTACAACCAGTCTTCCCCGGTAAATCCTCTGCACTTATATAGCCCTTTTCTACCTACAGGTGCTCTAAGCGCGTATCACTGCTTCTTATTCACCCATTCGCACACTGGCCAACGCTCACTGGGAGCTACTAAGTTGGGGTTCAGCCGGGGATCAAACCTACCACCGCAGGATTAATGGATGGCCGCGCTATCTTCCTGTGCCACTGCCGCCCACTTAGATACCAGATAAAGTACCAGGATGTTTGAGTATCTGTGTGATGGATGCTGAGAGCTGTATTGACTAACGTTTAAACCATCCTCCCTGCAGCAGTTTTCCCTCGACTAATGCAAACCAATTTACATTTAAAGACTAGGAGCCGTGTGTCTCATTTGATTTGAAGAGAAGTTAGAGTTCAAGCTTTACATAAAATGTACTCCTAAAGTTATGAAGTTAAGATTACAGTATGTACCTGATTAATGAGGCTTAAAATAGAATTATTTTCCAAACTATAATTCTAATTTTATATTTATTAACAGTAACAAATATACAGGCTTATCTTTAGCTCCCTGATAGACACTACAAATGGGCCAGGGTTTGAGGCCCCCTGCTATGCATGTCTGATCGCCAGGCAAAGTTTTTTTGGTTAGTTGTCCTTTCCTTTGATGTAATAACTGTAACTATCACAACAAGGGCACATTTAAGCAGGTATGCACAACAACAGAAATGAAAAACAAACAAACAAACAATCAGGAACACCAACACTACAAATCCACACATGCATCCACTGGCTGGATCCTGGGGTTGTGCTGTTTGCATTTGTTATTTGCATCTAGTGTTTCAGAGTTCAGCATCCTGCAGAATGATGCGTCACACTGGTGCTATAAACCACCCGAGTTATCAGTGTGTTCTTTGACAACACACACACTACAAATTACAAATTAAATTAATTTGAATCAGACATGAGCTGTTGTCCACAGCAGTTTTATACTTTGAAAAGCTTCTACAGTTCACTAACTCTGAATGGAACATGTTGATTACCAGGCTACAGCCTCTGATTTTGCATCCTATAATTAAGAGTGAAAAAACACTACGTGATCTAAGGAACAGCTTCAAAACAATTAGGGCATCGTTAAAATGCAAATGTGCTGATAACGCTCCTGACTGCAGCGAACGCAAGAGAAACGAATGACTGTGTAAATGCTAAAAAGTAAGTATGCATCATGGTACTTACATCCCATCTGTACTTTAAAATACCAACAGAGCATACAGGTGTAAACGAGTTTGCCTTTTCTCCCATTGTTGGAGCAGCATCGCTCCATAGTTCCCTGATTCAGCTTTGCTTATGCAGCAAAACTGAAATAAATGTATAGACTGGCGGCAAATCATTATGTTGTTATCTTACAAAATATAGAACTGACAGTAGTCGATTGGACTGGTGTCTGTCGTAAGGCTGGCTGGGTTTCTCACTGCTATATTACTACTGTAAAAGAATTCTTCCATCCCAGGTGTGTATGTGCACATGCTGGCAGTGTTAAAAAGCCCATTATAAACCATTAGAAATTAGATATTTCCATTTCACACGTTCTCTCCTTAGTTCCTGTCACACTCCACAAGTCAACAACGGCAATTTATTTTTGGAAAATGTTTTGTGTCTTGTGTAAACAGCGCGCAGCAACTCAGATTATTATGTAGCTCTTTAACATTGATAACAGAGGAGCCCAACCAACAACCACAGTGGGAGAAATTAATTGTCTGCTTCATTAATCTACAACGTCTTTAAGACTAGTCTTAGTAATTTGAATAGTGTAATTTATGGGCATTTTCAATTTAATGAAGAGATACTGAAATTAGACAGACTGGCACTGACCAGCACACAGAACAGTAAGCCAATCAACCTGAGGCTCTTACATTAGTCGAGTGATCCAATTGTGTTTGCTGCGTTTACTGAGGATTTTTGATTTGGTTAGAATCATTACACCACCATCAAATACCCAAAAAAAAAGTCAATGCGGCACCTGGTGGATAGAAGCAGCAGCATTATCACAGGTTTCCAAAGAGAGGGACTAGGAGTTCTACCAAGGGGGAGCAACATGCAGGACTTCACTGTGGTATTGGAGGTGGGATCTGTCATGGCCAGAAGTCTCAGAGGGATGCATCTGTATAGGATCTCACCTCAAAGCCTCATAGGTAGCAGTGTTTCTCAGTAGACTTGTCGATGAGCTAATATCTCTACAGAGTTTTTATGCCTGCGTATCTGAGCCACTTAGTAAGTCTTCAAGATCTACAAGCAAATCCAATTGTCACTGAATAGCATATTTGCTATTCTATAGCTCTCTCTCCCCTTTCTCATGCTCCATGACACCCCTCAACTACCCTGCCTGCACAGCTCCACTTACAAGCTCCTCTGCAACATGGACACACACAGTGCCAGTGTCCACTGCTTATTGCTCAGAGTGAAACATTTATTACTTTATTATATATTTGATCCGTATTAAGCATAGTTCTGCTGTATATTTTTATGTTTACAGTAATCTAACAGAATTCAGTTTAGATTTGTGCCATTTAGAAACAGTACATTAGAGAAATCTGACCATGTCTAAAAGACTTCTCATGACTTTTACATTTATTAATGATGACATGAAACCAACATGCAAATCCTGCAAATAAAAACAGCAGGACAAGGTGCATGTGCTAAAATCAGGGTTTGCCAGACAGGAACTCAGTATGCTTCTGTAGAGCATAAAGAGGAATGCAGAGGGAGCTGTGCCAGTGTCCTCTACCTGAACCCTTCTTACTCCTTTCTTCCTTATTTGTTCCTCTCCTCTGTACACCACCCAGCTCCTTTTCACAAGAACACTGATGGTGTGGAGGCAATCAGGGAATATACAAAGAGGTGAAGGGAATTTAGACAAAACCTGCATCACTGTACTCAGCAGGGGGATAGGAAGTATAAAACATAACAGAAATTCAGAACACACTAAAGCTAAGATTTAAAACATTTTAATAAGACTACTTCTCATGTTCTCTCTACCCTGAGCATAGCAGGTGGAGGCTCAGTGAACCCAGAAATGGAAATAAAACCTTTAGCCTTAATAGAGGCTGAACATGAGGCAGTGGAACAGGATAGGACAATTGGCCTCCTCGCAGTTTATACTATGACTCAGACCATTCTTATAATGATGAGCAGTAGAGCAGCGGTGTTCCTTACTCAGATTTTTCAGTAAAAAAAATAAAATAAATAAAAAGGAGCATGGGAAAGGTCCGGAATGAGCGGTAATGTTTTCATGCCTGCTGTGTCACTGCATCTTGTTATTGCTCTGTGTTGTTGCCTGTCGACATGTACTGTTGTTTACCTGAAATGTGCCTTGATGTTGCTGGGGCTGGATGAACGGGTCTGGACTTCCTTCTCCTGCTTCTCCCTCAGGATTCGCTCTGCTAGCAGGTAATATGTGGCTGTAATGTGGTTGTATTTGTTGGTCTCCAGGGCTCTGAAATAATATAATCACATAAGGAAAAGGTACAGATGAAAAGCATAATATATAGACAACTAAGCTTTGGCAAAAAGGATGAACAAGGTTACTCTGAAGCGGTGCCATTACTGGATATGGCTACAATTTTACATTTCAATAAAATATATTCAGCAGTTCTGCTTTTCAACATAGGTGTCTCAATTAATACAACCCCAATTCCAAAAAAGTCAGGAAGATGGGTAAAATTGTAAAGAAAAACAGAGCGCAATGATTTGAAAATCTCATCAACCCGTATTTTTTTGACAATAGAACATAAACATCATATCAGATCATATCAAAAAACTTGGAACAGAGTGAAGTCTTCCATTGTTTAGCATCCCATCGTCTTTTAAAAACTGTCTGTAAACATCTGGGAAGTGAGGAGAAATGTTGTCCCATGCTGCTCAAGAGTCCTGGACTTTTGTTGCTGCATTTTGTTGTTTTTTGATGCACCAAATGATTTTTATTGGTTAAAGGTCTGGACTGCAGACAGGCCAGTTTAGCACCCGGATTCTTCTCCTCTGAAGCTATGCTGTTGTGATGGATGCAGTATGTGGTTTAGAATGGTCTTGCTGTAGTATGTAAGTCCTTCCCTGAAAGAGACATTGTCTAGATGGGAGCATATGTTGTATTTTCAGCGTTGATGGAGCCTTTCCAGATGTGGAAGCTGCTCACGCCACAGGCACTCATGCACCCCCATAACATCAGAGATGCAGGCTTTTGAACTCTCCGCTGATAACAAGCTGGATGGTCCCTCTCCTCTTAAGTCTGCAGGACACTGTATCCATGTTTTCGAAAACGAGTTTAAAATTTTTATTCATCCGACCATAAAACTGTTTTCCATTTTGTCTCAGACCATTGAAAATGAGCTTTGGCCCAGAGAACACGGCGGCGTTTCTGGATTGTTTTCACATATGGCTTCTTCTTTGCATGATACAGCTTTTTGTGGATTGCACAGTGGACTGTGTTCACAGACTGAACCTGATGAAAATCAAGCCTGTTTTTAAATGCAGGGACGTCTAAGGGCCCGAAGATCACATGCATCCCATTTGGACCTTCATCCTTCATCTATTGCGCACATAGATTCCTACTGATTCTCTGAATCTTTTAATGACATTACATACTAGTAGGAGCTTCTTTGCAATTTTACACTGAGGATAATTTTTCTTACATTTTTCCACAATTTTTTGGCACAGTTTGGCCAATTAACGTAATTAGTTGACAAATGATCCTCAATTTGTTTTTTATTTGCCACAATTACTTTTCCAGCCTTTTCTTGCACCTGTTCCAACTTTTAATATGTGTTGTTGCCATCAAATTCAAGATGAGCTAATATATTTTTATGAAATTGTAATTTTTTTTTGTTTCAACATCTGATGTGTTTATGTTCTGTTGTGAATAAAATATGAGTTGATGAGATTTTCAAATCATTACATTCTGTTTTCATACAAGTCTTTCCAACTTTTTTGGAATTGGGGTTGTAGATTTTCCTCTTCTGGCTTATCCCATAAGATCAAAGTCAAGGTCCCCCTTCTTATTCTTATTCACATTCCAATAGGTATAAAAGTGCTATATGAGTGCAGACCATTTACCATTTACTGGATTTTATGCCAAATAATCTGACAAAAGCCTCTTTAATCATAATTCTTCTCTTAGGATTTGGCTTGCGCAACTTTAATGGCTGCGCAGATTGGGGGAGGATCAGTGTCATACCCAGGGACACTTTGACACATGGTCAGTGGGAGTCAAACAGCAAACCACCAACCCTGAGGTCAACAGGTGGTTACTTTACCGATTGAGCCACTGCCACCCTCCAGTTTCTTGATCAATACCTCTTATAATTTCAGATGATGTCTTTAAATATCAATTTTTATCCAAAACCCAAAGGTATTTAGTTTTCTGTCATATGTGGAAAAAAAGCTTATATTTGACCATTGGAAACCCAAAAATGTTTACAAAATCACTCAAACCAATGTTTAATTATCAAAATAGTTACCTGTATTTATTTTAAGTTTTGGCACCACATGTATTATTTATGTATGTCTATTTGCTTTTGTATTTCACTGCAGCACTACCCTTTTTCCAAAAACAAATTTCTCGCCCAGCAGACAAATAAAGAAACCCAACCTAAAACACATCCCAACAGTAAGACTTAGGAAAGGTGAAGTTAAAAGTTAATTGGTAACTAAGAGCTGTAAGGGAGGGTAATGACATCAGGTCAAATCCATTTTTAATTCAACTTCAGGAAACAATAAAAAACAAACAAACAAAAACAAAAACATTGAATCATCATGCTTTATTAAAAAAAAAAAAAGAGAGATCTATGATAGATAATTAAGTATGTATAGTACACCTTAAAAAGGACGCTTGCTCACAGAAATAAAGGATCCTGATTTCCTCTCCATGGCTTTAGGAACCCGATGTTGGCAGCATTTACAAGGAGGGTAAACACTGTCAAGTGTAGGTTCTGGTCGCTGTTTACACTGCTGCTCCTTGTCAAATCTAACCACTAGAACAGTTTTAACTCCACAAATATGTAAATTCTGAAGTGAACATATTCTACTTCCAGGCGTGAGAAGCTTCTAAAAGTTGCCAAAAAAGCTAATCTAATAATAATGATTAACATTTACTTACAACTTACTACTAATACTTTCTGAGGTGAATGTACTGTGATTAGTACACAAAGTAAAAAACCTACATCTAAACTTTATCATAGTCTGGAAGTGCTAAATATATATCTGGTATGGCTTTACTTGAACCGAGGGGGGGGGGGGGAACCAGTTGACTGACCAGCGGCATTGTGTATTGAGGCATGAAATACAATGAAACTACATGTTTGCAGCTGAGTGAGTCTTGTAGTGAATGAAATCCTCCCAGACTTGAGAGATGCACTTCTTTGTAGTACACATTATGTGATGGATATCAAGGTTTCTGCTCGGAGACACCTCAGCTTATGAAGCAGCTACTGTTTTATACAGTAGAGTAAAAACTGAAGCAACACAATACTATACAAGCTATGAAACAACAGATCCACTAAGGTCAGCAGGCCTTGGAAAGCATGAATAATAGAGGTTTCCCTCTTTTTACTGTTACGTTGACTGAGCCACACTTGAGCACAGCATCTATGCCTGTATGCCTCTATGTTCACCTGTCAGCATGTAACAACACACATAAACACATATTCAAACACTTTCTGAATGTGTAAAATAGTAACATAAGAATTAATTTGTAGTGTAGCTTTGAAAGGAACAGAGGGAGGATGAGCAGAGGTGCACAGTGAGTAAAGCAACACAGAGTACTTTGTGCTGCATGTGTGTGTTTCTTCATCACACCACAGATAATAGCTCTGAAGAAAATGAAAAAGCTTATCTTTGAAACAAGACTGACAAGAACAAGTGTGAACCTGAAAACACAACTATGAAATCAAAGACCATGGTCCTGTTAGTTACTTAACTGTTCCTGTGTGCAGCACTCTTTCTATATGAGGCAGCACACAAGGCTTTTTCTTACAACCATACTTAGTTCCTCCAGGTGAAACCTGTTTTACAGTAAAGTGAGACACAGATTGGCTGGGTCTCAAATCACCCCAACTACCTATAATGTATAGCAAGCAATTCACTTAATGATGAGCAGTCAATTGAAGACTGAAGAATACTGGAAAAGCATATGGGAGAAGGAGGCATCACATAACAACAATACCCAGTAGCTGGTGGACTTAAGAGCCCAATACAGAAACCTTTCTGAAAAACATCCAGTAACCATCAGAATGACAGACATCCAAGAGAGTTAAGTATGAAGAACTGGACAGCACCAGGCCCTGATCCATGCCTACTGGTTAAAGAAGCTAACCCTACTCTATGAGCACCTGGCACCACAAATTAAAAAGCCATTAGTAGACGGGACCCACCCTGAATGGGCAACTGAAGGCTGCAAAGTCCTGATCCTGAAGGGCCCCCAGAAGGGAGCGGTCCCATCCAAGTACCACCCAGTAACCTGCCTCTGCATCACATGGAAGCTCCTGTTGGGCATCATAGCATCATTCGGACTGGATAAACAACCATCAACCCTCTAGAACACCCTTCTTCCAACTACTGAACATTGCCAAAATTAGAAGCATCCTATCTCAAAGTGATGCAGAAAAACTAGTCCATGCATTTGTTACATCTAGGTTGGACTACTGTAATTCCCTACTTTCAGGATGCCCCAGTAACTAAAGAGCCTGCAATCAATTCAAAATGCTGCAGCAAGAGTGCTGACTGGAATTAGCAAGAGAGATCATATTTCACCTTCACTAGCTTCTCTCCATTGGCTTCCCATTAAATCTAGAATAGAATTTAAAACCCTGCTTCTTACATATAAAGCTCTGAATGGTCAGGCTCCATCATATATAGAAGACCTCATAGCACCATATCATCCCAGTAGACCACTTTGATCTCAGAATGCAGGCCTACTTGGTTGGTACGTGGTTCCCAGAATTTCCAAAAGGTAGAATGGGAGGTAGAGCCTTTAGCTATCAAGCTCCTCTCCTGTGGAACCAGCTCCCAGTTCAGATTCAGGAAGCAGACACCCTCTCTACTTTTAAGTCTAGGCTTAAAACCTTCCTCTTTAATAAAGCTTTAGTTAGTTATAGTTATGCTGCTATAGGCTTAGACTGCTGGGGGACCCTCCCCCAGATGCACTGAGCTCCTTTCCTCCTCTTGTCCCTCTCTCCTCTCCTCTCACCCACAATTGCACATCGTTTTACATTTACGTTTAGTCATTTTCTTTTCTTTTCTCTCTCCACTTTTTACTCACCCCAACTGGTCAAGGCAGATGGCTGCCCACCCTGCTCCTGGTTCTGCTGGAGGTTTCTTCCGTTAAAGGGAGTTTTTTTCTCTCCAATGTTGCCTAGGGCTTGCTCGAGGGGGAATAGTTGCATTTTCTATATATCTTTATAGTCTTGACTTTATTCTGCAAAGTGCCTTGAGATGACTTTGTTGTGAATTGGAGCTATATAAATAAAGTTGAATTGAACTTACTCGACTATGGCCTCTCTGTCTGCGATGTCTCCAAGCACCATGCGCTGGATGATGCTGTTGTGTTCCTCCTCAGACAGGTTCTTGTGGGAGACCAGAGGAGTGTTGTATTTGGTGGCTGGAGATGGGTCAACTCCCTGCAGCCAGGTGTGGCTCTCAATTTCCTCTAGGCAAGCTCGTCGTTTGGGGTCCCTCTGGAGCATACGGTCTATCAGACTGGAGCCATAGGGAGGGGTGGGGGATAGACAATAGGAGAAAGACCACAATGCTTTAACTAGATCTTAATTTTACAATTATAGAATACATGCAAGAAATTGATGTGTCATTGACTGTGGTACTAACAAATGCTGGTTTATTATATCAGCTAGAATAACTATTATTAAATATCTGGCCTGCTTTAAAAATTTCTACACTTTAGATTTCCTCCCTAAATGTTTTGTTTAAGGTGTTGTGCATGCTAGTAAAGTACTGGTGCTGTCTGAGTGCTCCACAGGTGTTACAAGGTCTCCACCTGCCGTACTACCTGCTCCTTTATCCTGGGTTGAGAGGCCCATCAGGACTATATGGGCAAAACAACCGATGAGTGAGTGGGAGGGATTGTCACACCACTCCCACTCTAGCCGACTAATTTTTTTACATCTCCAAATAAATTTAGGTTTAATGAAATTAAGTGGTATCACTAAAATCGGTTCTTTGGATTACTTCCAATATGCCTTTTTGGATGTTCATGGGTACGTAGAACTTAGCACCAGTCACCACTGACTGGTGCTATGATGAAAGTTTTATCATTCATGGGTGCTGGTTGAACTGAGAAGATACAACTTCACTACATTTTATACCCCAGACCGACATTTGCAGAAGGCTTTGTAAATGTGCCACCAGTTTCCCTGGGTGGACTCTCTTTTTGTAGTTTAGCCAGATGCCTGCTGATTGTGTATACAGTAATGTACAGTGACAGACTGTGAGACATTTGCTGTGACAGACCTGGAGATGTGGGACTACAGCTGGTCATCTGGCAACATAAATTCCGTACAAATGACACTGCTGAAATCTGAGGCTGCCATTAAATAGGATTATGTGGGATGTGGAATCAAGTGAACTAAAATTAAAGCAGAAAAATCACCATATATCCAGAAATAAGCCATCTTTTTAAGTTGTATTTTAAGGCAGACATAAGCCAAACATCCTATTCTAGAAATTGCATATGCAATTATATATTATAAATATTAAAAATGCATTTAAGTGCAGAAAGATTAGTTTCATACTACAAAGTATAGTAGCACATGATTTGAGTAAAAAGGTGTTTAAACAAATGCAAATCTTATTAGGACATTTGCTTCACTGGAAAACTCACTGACTTATTATATGGCATACAGGACACACACTCACACACCCATCACCTCATTTTGGCTTCATTGAATTCAGTTTTTCCAGCTCTATTAAATCCCCAAATGAATTTGTGCTAAACGGTGGGTGGACCATGGGGTGGAGGCTACAGACTAACAGACAGGACAGAGCAGTGTTTTGCTGTCTGTCGGTCACGCTGGGATTAGTCAGAGCTAGCTGGGCTGCCTGAGGACCACAACTGTCTTCAACGGTAATAGCAGGAGCAGCTAGGAGGGCCTCACTGTCTGCCCACAGCCAGCACACAGATAACACTACACTGCTACAAGGTTTGCTTGTTGAATAACTAATTACATAATTCAATACAAATAGCAATTCTATATGTATATTGTAATTATTATATATAAAATAGAATGCAAAATAGAGTACCATTTAGATATAAAAGCTTCAGCTCTAAAGAAGAAGAGGTCCAGTTTTTTGAAAGCTGGTCACACTAAGTTCCCCAACTTCCTTACAACAGTGAACATAGCAATGAAGTGTTCTTACTAACATTAAATCACTGTTTTTTTAAAGGAATGTTAATAATGGTAAAAACAATAAAAATGACCATCTGCTGTTATTTCAAGAAAATTTTGCACCTCAAAAAAAATTTAATCACTTCCACATGCGAGAAGAGCTCAAGGGATATTAGCACAACCAGCAAATGTGTCAAAAGAGACAAGCCCATCTTTCTGTGGTCTAGAGTGGTGGGAGGCCAACCTTGAAAAGGGTGGGGCTGCATGGTTCAGTCAAAAAGTCATATTGTGGAAAATATATATTTTGAAACAGGTTTGGAAGTGTTATTTCTGCTATATGATCACTGTGGAAGGTGCTGCTGTTGACCTGTACTGTGCGTAACTTATCAAGTGATCATACAGGTGAATCGGAATTTAAAACATTTTTAATCTGCCTCTGAAGCTTTTCATGCTCTCCTATATTTTTAAACGACTTCTACTATTTGGAATTATAGATGCCATAGGGATGACAAAAAGGCAATGGTATTTTACCATTAGTGTCTGGGTTAGTGGGGAAAAGAAGCTCCACGACAATAAGGTCACCTAAATGCTACTTTATGTTCTTTTTCCTTAAGCTGGCCTGCAAAACATTATTTTTTATTTATGTATTTACATCTGTGGTCAAGTGATTACGGTATTACTTACGGTATTTAATTTAATAAAACTATTACTTGTATAGCGGCAACGATAATATCTATCTAAAATACACATACATGGTTGGGTACACAAAGTTAAAACTACAAGTCTAATAAATCATACGTTCATGAAGACTGATTCACCTGTATTTTTCAAATGTGAACATTTTGGAATCTTTTGTGTTTAATGATGTTGAGTTGTGGTGCATTTTACTAACAGGAGTTGTTAATATTTATATCAATAAAGCTAGTACAGAAACACCTTTTTGTAGAAGAATGGACAGTGATCATACCGATGAATCAACGTCTAAATCTCTTCCAAACCAAACTGCACATTATCATCTTCATGAAAGTGAATCAGAATATAAGAATTGTCAAAGAGTTGGCTTAGACGGCCTTAGTTTTAGCTGTAAGTGTCCCTTACAAACATTCAGAAATAAATTTGAACTAAATATCTAAATCAAAGTCAGATTTTTTCTTTTACTCATTTTATGAAATGAAGGAATGTAGTGTTCTATTTATCTGCGATTGTATCCAAAAACTAGTCACCACGATTACCATCCACATATCATGCTGAGATGGGCACAAGATTTATTAAGCTCATTGGTGAATGAGCCCCTTATTAAGTCATTCATTTATTCATCAGTCATTCACACTGCGATGCCTCCCCACTCTCTCCGGGAATCAGAAAAGAAAAATATAAGATTGATGATGTATACAAATGTGTGATGATTGTAATATGTGCTTTTTGAATGAAAAACCTCATCACTTTCACTGATATTCACTGAATGTTGACAATAGTTGAATGTAAATTATTTCTGCATTGTTTTGTTTTTTCTTCGAGCTTCCTGTGTTTCAGCAGCTGCATTAAAGCTCCAATTGAGAAGGTTTATGAGCAAAGACAGGGTAAGTAAATGTCCCAGAGCACTGGCATGTGGGCAAAGCACTACCACACATATGTAAATAATTCACAATTTAAATTACTTGCTGTTATTACCATGACTGGGAAAAAATAAGAAATTAAAGTTCCATCTTGACACAAAACAGGGAATTTTAAAAATGTAACATCTAAATTTAACAGACCAATTTGATTAAAAGCTATAAAATCCCATACCTAGCTACTGTATGAAAGCAACATATTCATTTGAGGGATGACAAAATCAAGCAAAGCTTGAAAGGCAGAGGATCACATCAGCAAGATGGTGAATAATTAATGAAGTGAGGCGTGTAAAATCATTTTGATGACAACAGGGGACAGAGAGAGAAGGAGTGAGAAAATAGAATAAACACAGACAGACTTTGCCTAAAAATGTAATACTGTGTTGAATCAGTGACACACAAAGCAGCTCACAATAGGACTGTTCTGAAGAAGAAAGCATCGAAAATCAAACCTGGTGGTTTAAAATTGGACAGACTTAAAACCCAAAGATCCAGATCATTATTACTAGTGGACAGACAGGGGCAAAGTCAAGACCAGAAACCTGTCCTATTACCCATTAGCTTTTCTTGTATTAAAAGGTTTCTTTAAACAATCAACCAAGGTCAAATACTGCTTAGCAAATTGTATTTTGTCGCAATTTCTTTTCCAACATCTGGCATGACCTCCTCATACTGATGTCATTTGTGTTTGCCATGGTGGAACAAATTCAGAGTGTCAGATTCAAATCTAGTTTGTTGCCAAATCATTTCCAAATGACACATTAAGCTCTTTTTCCAGAATTAACTGGAATTGTAAATAATATAAAAGAGAAAAAAGTGAATATAAAGTGAATTCTAAAAGTTTTTTGACCCCTTTCACTTTTTTCAATTTTGTTATGTTGCAGGTTAATACTACAATCATTTAAAAAAAAATTCCTCATTGATCTACACTCAGTAAATAAAAAAAAAAAACTGAAATACCACATGTACAGAAGACCGTTTACTGAGTACTTAATTCAAGCACATTTGACAGCAATTACATCCTCGATTTTTCGATGACACAACAGGCATTGCACAACTGCATTGGGGGATTTTCTGCCATTCTTCTTTGCAAATCCTCTCAAGTTCAGTCAGGTTGGATGGGGACATTCGGTGGCTGGGCCACACTAGGAGTTGTCCCTAAGTCAGTCCTGTGTCTATCGTGTACGTAGAATTGTTGTCATGTTGGAGAGTGATCCTTCGGCCCAGTCTGAGGTCCTCAGCGCTTTCCTTGAGGATATTGCTGTACTTTACTCCATTCGGCTTTCCCTCAACCCTGACCAGTCTCACACTCCCTGCTGCTGAAAAACACCCCCACAGCATCATGCTGGCACCACCATGCTTCAGTGTTGGGATGGTATTGGGCAGTTGATGAGTGGTTTCCGCTAGATATAAAGTTTAGAACTGAAACCATAAAGGTTAATCTTGGTTTCATCAGACAAGGAAATATTGTTCCACACAGTCTGAGAGGCCATCAAACAAACTGAGTTTTCATGTACTTTGCACTGAGGAGAGGCTTGCCTCTAGCCACTCTTAACCTACTCTTGGTCACCTCTCTTACTAAACCCCTTCTCCCCCAGTTGCTCTGTTTGAGTGGGTGACCAGCTTTTGGAAGAGTCCTGGTTGTGCAAAACTTCAACTATTTAAAAATTATGGAGGCCACAGTGCTTACCAAATCTGTGGGATGCAATAACCCTGTTTCTGAGCTCTGCAGGCAGCTCCTTTGACCTCATGGCTTTTGTTCTGAGACAGTATGCATTGTCAGCTGTGAGGCTTCCTATAGAGAGGTGTGTGCCTTTCTAAATGTCAATCAATTTAATTTAACACAGGTGGATTCCAGTGAAGGTGTAGAACAATCTAAGCAATGATCAAGAGAAACAGGAGGCACCTAAAGTGCTGTTGCAAAGGGTCTGATTACTTATGTGCATGTGATATTTCAGTTTTTCCATTTCAGTTTTACAGACGTTTCTAAAAGTCTGCTTTCACTTTGTCATCATGGGGTACTGAGTGCAGATTACTGAGAAACAAAATTAATTTAAACAATTGCAGTATCAGGCTGCAACATAATACTGAAAAAAGTGAAGGGGATTTGAAAACTTTATGAATGCAATGCATATAAAAATATTGAAATAGACAGACTGACATAGTTACATTACCATTTAGTCATTAATAGTCTACAAAACTTTGCAGATCGCTCTTTCAACAATGTCGTCCAGGGGGTACGAAGAAACAGACCTGAGGCAAACAAGTTGCATGAAGTGAAAGACGCAGCCGTATCTAAATTCATCCTCTTCTCTGGAGCCATAAATCAAGTGAAATATAAAAAACACAGACATGATACATATACAGTGACTGACTGCCTTGAGAGAATATCATTAATACCAATATCCATTGCGACCGATACAATTTCTTAGAAAACAGAAACAAATCAAGACAAGTTTTGTTTTTATTGTATTTCTTTTCCTCTTTCCTGTGTATTTAACTAATCCATTGACAGATGTGTGTCTACATTGCCAACACTAAATGCCAATTCAGCAGTGTAACATTGTCATTTTCCAGAAAAATAAAAAGTTAAAAATATTCTAGCCCACCATGTCAATGTCTCCATGGCAACATAGTCCCTATTTATATTTCCCCAAAGCATCCAACGGCTGATAAAGATGGTGACCTGTCTACAATCACCGGGAGCAACTAAGCTGGGGTCTGGTGTCTTGCTCTAGGACACTTCGATGTGTGACAGGACGAGCCGCCCCAGAAACATTCTAAACAGAGAAACTTCAGGGACAAGTCAAGAAATTGGTAAAAGTGGTAATGCTTAAGCTGGCATTTTTCCATGCAACAGGGCATCTTGGGGACCACTTTCTTGCTAGGGGCACTTTGACATGAACAGAAAGAGCTGGGGATCATTTGCTGACCCTGCAATTACTGCACAATACACTTAAGCTTCTAACGCGATAAATTTCCAGAATACATAAATACTTTTTTAAAATGTCCATGCTTGCCCATATAGGAACAAATCTGTGCTTTTTCAGAATTCTGTGGACTGGACAACTTCCTGCCATTAAAATATAAAATAAGATAAAGTTCTATGATAACTTAAATAGATTTTCTTTACACATGAGTTAACACTAGTGGCTTGAAACAACTGCAGAAGCCTGGGGAAAAAATCTAAGAGGAAGTCCAAGTCCATCAGATTGCATACAGCTGCCTCAG
This sequence comes from Channa argus, assembly GCF_033026475.1. Lineage (NCBI taxonomy): Eukaryota > Metazoa > Chordata > Actinopteri > Anabantiformes > Channidae > Channa > Channa argus. The sequence continues at coordinate 25,565,252 of NC_090203.1, forward strand.
CTTAGCGCTTTAATCTAGTCTGATTTCCCCCTTCAACTCAGGAGATGAGCATTTATTTCTGGTTTCTAAAAATACTGTGATGTGTAACGTGTGTGGAAATAAATAGTTTGACTTCACATTCTGAACAGAGTGCCAGTGCCATTTCTCACGCAGATTAAACCCACTCAGTCCCCTACAGCATCAAATCAAAAATACCGACAAGATCAAAAGTGCTTTTACGCCACAAAACACTCTTTTGTCACATATACCTAAAGAATGTGTTTGACATAAGGAGAAAGACAAGTTGTAGAAAACAGCTGAACTCTTGCTTCTACTGTATCTTCTAAAAAGACCTGACCAAATCAGCTTAAAAATGGTCATTCTGATAAATAATGATAAATAGCTGGAGAGACTATTAACCTCAATTAGCATTACATGTATCAGTCTGTATCATTGGATCTGGATCATCAAGAAAAAGTTTTCTTAGGAGATGAGGAAGACAGAACAACCAAGCCTGGTTAAGGCTACAAAGCACAGCAGCCCTTCTGTGGGATATTGAGGAGGCCTAGTGTAGTTGTGTTGGGGGGGGGGGAGAATGCCCTTTGGAAGCAGTTATAGCTTCACTTGCTATAACTTGGTGGCTTCTTAGGCAAGTTTCTAATAAGCCTTCCCACTTTTAGAGATTAGGCCGTTTTTCCCCCCATTCTTCACCACCTCTTTGCGCAAGGGCCGTTTTATGTCTGGTTTGGCCCAGTGTCTGCCCTAAAGATTCCTTGTGGTTTAAAATGTCTTCTATTGGACAGTTATTGAGGTCAGTGTGCTCACGGAACATTCAAAGCTTAAATACTCCTGCCCTAGTCTATACCTCAATACAAAATGTAATTACATAGACCACATCAGTCTAACACAGTCAAGTTCAACCACATCAAATACCATAAGTAATAACCAAGGCCAAGAAGAGGATTTAGACCAACAGTCCGACACCAGTACTTTTTAATACCATTATTGAATTAAATATAATAGGGATTTAAAAAGACAGTGTACATGATGTAACTGACTAAATGACTGAGGCACTGTGCTTTATGTTTACTTGGTTGGACATTCTGTAAACTTTCTTAGACTGAAACATCAGAAAAAAATAACATGTGCGTTAATTTCACAATATATATGAAGCTTGTATCATCATATATCATTTCCATTTACCAAAAGTAGAGGCTTTAGTCCAATTTGTGGTTGCACAATTACATCCAGACCACAGGACCACATCACACAGACCAGCTGCTTTTAACATGCCAACTTGTTGTTTCTCACACTACAAAGTCAGAATTGAGGTTGATCCCATACAGGGTACAGCTGTTCTGTCTCTCTTCCTCTTTCTCCCACCCTCATTTCTACAGTGATGTTAGGGTGTCCAATTTTTTTACTTATTTTTTCAGCTATTAATCATACCCCATCTCAGTTTCAACCTGATATGTTGTTTATGGTCTATTGTGAATCGAATACAGGTTAATGAGATTCGCAAATCATTGCATTCTGTTTTAGTTTACATTTTATACATCGTCCCAACTTTTTTTAATTGGAGTTTTTATATATGTGCGCGCGCACAAACACACACACACACACACACACACACACACAAAGGCCATCTCAATATTTTTTTTTTACATATTGATTCATTGAAAAATGACTAGTGTGTTAAAAAGAGTCTGGAGAACAGGTAATGCCAATTAAAATTAAGTTTTCCATTAAGTGCCAACACGTTTGGCCATATCTGAATAATCTAAAAACACTGAAGCTTTATTTTTCACCTTTTTGTCTAATCAGATCTTCTTTACACCACATGATGTGTTTGACTGTCATATCCAAGTCTTCTAAGAGTTTTAAACCACAAATTAAATGCTATAGTAAGATACATAGGAAATTACTTGAGAAAGCAAAGACATAATTTTCATGCAGTCAACAGTGGATGTACTGTAAAGAGGGTCTGGTGTCTCCTTAACCTGAGAAAATCATCATCAACAACAAATCGGGTGAAGTTAAAAATCATACATTTTAGTTTTTGCTTTCTTAATCTTGGCCAACACAGTTGGTGAAATAACTATCCAGATAAGATCTTAAGAATTCTCCCAGTGAGCCTTGAGAGAATAATTATTACAAAATTAACAGTGTGATCTACTAACACACATGCTTAATTATACAACTGCTAATGTATCTGCCAAACTGCGTAAGTGATGTTGAGAGTGGAATGTGTTGTCTGCAGTTCGACTGTAATGCTGTGAAGCTGGGCTGCTCAAACTGCTTGAAGGCTTTTACTTTCTGCCAGGTACTGGAGCAAATTGGTCTGCAGGGTCTGGAATAAATCAGTGTGGCTACTGCTGTGTTCAACTGCCCTCCAGTTTATTATGCAGATCACCGCAATCCAGAACCACTGGGAAAAGTTGGTTTACAATTGTCTGATGGTAATATTTGGTAAATTTATTTGAACTAAACTATTTGGACAACACTACCATTCTCTTTACAGAGTAAGTTTCATTCTGAAACAGCGAACGCTGACTGACAATATCGTGAGTCAAAATTTCCAGCCATCCAAAGACCGTGGGAAGATCCTTTTACATGTTTTTTGCGTTAAATGGTAGTTCATTTTTTGGATAGGAATAACAAGCTGTGACTCATTTGGGCTCGGAAAAAAAAAACGGTAAGAAGATGATATGCTAGGGGACCGATTGTGTTCAAACATGTTTTGCAGACAAGGTGACTAGGGCACCCACAGTACAATTTAGTCTACGTAAACTATGACCAGGTCTTGTGTATGTGTACAATGTATGTGTACACATGCAGAGACATAGTTGTAATTACAGTACAACAGAAATCAGAAAATATAAAAAAATCTTGTTCTAACACGTTATAATATCCATAAAAACAGAATAGACAAAGCAGTTTAATGTGTAAATACTGCAACTGCACTACTTACTCTTTGCAGGCACTGGAGACATGGGCTGGTACAGTGTATTTACAGTCCATGATCATTGTGAGGGTCTCACTGTCATTAGCTTCCTGGAAAGGTGGCTGGCCACATACCAACATGAAGAGGATCACACCGAGACTCCAGATATCTGAGGGACAAAAGAGAGACAAAAACCACACTGTTTGCTGGGTGTAAACACTTGTTGAGGTCCAGGCAAGTATGAATTTTTCTACATCCATAGACTACTGCATTAATTCTACATAACAAGAAAAACTGACATAATCTGGATTATCACCTCAGATTTCAGTCACATTCTCCATTTTAGAATTTTGTTTTTAATATAAAATTTTGCGACACTGTGCCGCATGATTTAAAAATAATTTAAAAAAAAAAACACTAGAAACACACTTTCTCCTTTTACTCTCTCCTTTTATTGTTAACACTAAAGTATACCACTTTGAGCAGCTGTGCAACAAAACTAAATAAAATAAGTAAAAAGTCCTATGCAGTTTAATTGCATATTGGGATTTGAATGCTTCTAAAACACCGACGACCTTCACTTAGTAATATACATGAATGTATCAACAGCACCATTTAAACAGAAGCTGTTGGTAACAGATGGCTATCACAATGGTGTCTATGGAGACACAGTGTTACTTTATTTTAATGTAAAGCCCACGCAGGAAGAAATGCAAAAGAGAAAGAAACTAATACGCCTGCCATTTCCATATCACTGAGGCAACATAACTTTTCTTTGGTTTTATTTCATTGTCTCCACCTGCTACAGCTGCTATTATTCTAGCTGGTTGACTAGCAAAGCCAACACACATGCAGGCATCTGAGTGACAGAAGAGCAAGTATTTTATTTTATTTTATATTAATCGATTTAGAAAAATGTATTTTGTAATTTATTACACAGCCACAAAACACACAAGTAGAAGTTCATGTGAAATACCAGGGGGCCTGTTGGCTCAAAGGGTATCAGATTGGGAAGCAGAAGACCACGGGATCGAATCCCACCCAACCAACCATCAAAGGCCACCCGTGCCGGTCCCAAGGGCTGGTAAAACCAATTAACATAATTTCAGATAATGCTGGAGTGGGAAGATGTCTCAATAACCCATATATCATCCTTGTATCTTTAGACACGGCGACTATGATGGAAGTTATTTTACAGCATGGAAACCAGGAAATTATTAACGTAAGTGGGAGGTCCTCAACGTGGTAAACAACATAGATAGATATGAAGCCTTCCTATGTACTTTGTCCAAGGGTCTTTTAACCACTCCTGTTCTCTCACAGCTGTCTTTACAGTTTGAATGAAAACTGTGTGCTTCAATGATGTGCCTGCTACATTTAACTAAGCTTTCATATCAAACTCTCATGCATTATTGCATGTGTGTTATGAATGTAAGGAGAATTCAAGTATGTGCTTAAGTGCAACAGAACTTTCAGCAGGAGGGTGGAAAACAGGAAAGTAAGAAAGTAAAAATCTTCCTGTCACAAATTACTTGTTTTTTTTTTTATCCTTTCGGTTTATCCCGTGAGTTCAGGTTTGCCACAGCAGATCATTGTCCGCATGTTGATTTGGCTTAGTTTTTACACCAGATGCCCTTCCTGAAGCAACCCTCCCCAATTTCTGCCGGGCTTGGACCAGCACTGCACGTACTCTAAATTTCTGTACTTTAAAACAAATGGCACAAACACTTGTGCTAACACAGGCTTAATTTACAAATATCTGTGAATTTATTTCACCATGTTCAGCTTTAGTCTTCACTACAGAACAGAGGCAGAGCCAACTCACTCAAGCACTGCAGCTTCAGTCAAATACTGGCAGGTCAGAAGTAATTACCATGATGAGAATTTCATAGTAACTTTTTAATTAAGCTCAAATGTTCAGATGCCCTCCACACTTAATGGGTGTGGGCCACAAGAGTCATGGTCTCTGCTACATCAAGCATGGCATAGTGCAGGAAAGGGGTGTCCTTGAGGCGAGTTTTAAACAAGCTCCATTTAGCCATGTACACGCACTAGTAGTAAAACTATAAGACAGTATAAAAACTGGACATGGCATGCTTAGTGTCAGCCGTCCTTATGAGAGTTGCCACAAGCAACAGAGGCTCTGTAGCAGTTCAGAGGTTAATTCCTGATTTCTATCTGACTTCCAGATGGCATTTGTTCTGACAGTAGGCAGAAGTGAAAGGCATTAGTAACACTGAGCCGCTGCTGAAGCTTAACAAATAGGGTGTTACTGAGACAACAAAACAAGAGCTGATGGTTTTGTCTTAAATGAGAGATGCATCAGCAGAGTCAAAAGCACCTGCAAGTGCTTTAATGTGGTGACTAATAACTCCTCTTCTGTTGAAATATTGACAGACATGTTGTTTATAGTTAACATGGTCACGTGTTCTCATGTACAGCAAAATTAGCGGAGAAGTCGAATGTAATTCAACTTTCAATTCAATTCAACTTTATTTTTTTATAGCGCCTATTCACAACAAAGAGACACTGTCAGGTAATCCAGAAACGAATTTAAATGCACTGTAGTAACCTGGATGCTGGAAGTGTGACTCACTGATTTTAACTGTACAGCAATAGAAAATGTTGTTCCTGACATTTTTTGGGGGGCAGGGTGTGTTTCACTAGTGATACTGCAGAGAGAGACACAGTGGAGCTGCACAAAGCAAACTGTCCGAATCTAAAAATAAAACATAAAAAATATAAAATATTTTGCTGGTTGTCCTGTCTGCACTCTTCATAACGTGCACTGTATTTAAAAGCTGATTACTGGGATCAAAACGCTTTAACTGAACATTTTGGATTTTAATTTTTACGTAGGTCATGCAAAGATTAAAAAATTTCTGTACTAAGGATATAAATTCTTCAAAATACCAATGAGATTAGCAGATCTGACAGTACTGTTTCTGGAGCAGCTTCTTCTCTCACTCTGTGAATGAGGGAGGGCAGACCTCAGCTGTTAAACACAACCAAGTGTCCGTGGCAGACAACTTGTGTAAAGTGAAACTACTTTAGTGGAGCCATCGGTGCTAGTTACTTAAAGTTACACACACCCAAAAAGATCTGTGAGTTAACGGCCAATAATGGTCATTTCTTAAATCCCCCATTAAACAGTCATCAGAAACAGAAGAGCGGGAATTTCAGCTGTACCAGCAGTCTACTTTCCACCACTGCGGCTTGTTGACTAATCTATTCCTCTAATGAGTGATATAGAGACACTAATCTGTGTCTCTATATCACTGATTGCTAATCATGATGTGCTTTCTGATATAGCTAGCATTCCAGTTCTGCAGGTGTAGATACAAAAACAGGTTATAGGTGAAAGATAAACCTAAATAAATTATCATAAATTAAAGATTAACATACGTATAATTGAGCGTACATGTTTGAAAGTAAGTGTTTGAAAAAACCTATAGAATACTAATTTAAACAAATATTTATACATAAAAGAACTGTTTAGTGAGTATATAAAATGTGTCTAAGTTGCATCACTGTACCATATATCAGTGAGAATTTTTGTTTTTACAGTTTAGTTCTACAGTGATGCATTTATTTTAGTAAACTGGGGACAATATACTTAACTGGTTAGGAATGACTTGATGTTTTGGTGAGAGAGACACTCCCCCAAATCCTGCAAAAATGTAAAATTTTTGCATGCTCTTATGCCAAAACCAACTTTGACCATTAACCTTAACTATTTTTGTTTAAATCAACAAAAGACTAAAAAAAAGCAGCAAAAACATGGATATCGATGTGAGGCAAATTCGAACTAGAAAACCTGCAAAGGAAAAAGTTAAAATGACTTTTTAAAACAATATTACGTTCAGGCAAAGCTGTAGCTAACGACTGGAAGTGACTGGGTCTTATAACTGAAGACTAAAGAATCTTTCCACAGCATACACTTAACAATCATCTCTGCTGGCTGTCAGTACTTGCCTGATCGGGCAACTGTATGATGCACTTCACTTGCCCTCTCAAACTATAGTTTTTATATTCATTCAAATATACCCCCTTAATGCTTAAGACACTCTGCAACAACAATAGAATGCTGTATCCAAGATTTCATATGGTAGGAAAAACTCAGAATAGGCTGTTGTGTCATTTAAATTATATTGAAGGATTTTGCGGTTATATAATCGCACAGGCTGTGATATGTTAACTACAATTAAATTACTCATGCAGCACTAAAGCAAATGTACATTGCATACTCAGGATGATTATGTTTTTCACTGCTAATTTAAATTACTTAATTTGCCAAAAGGCTCACAGCCCTAATGTCCTTATAGTAAGTGAGACAAGCCAACCCTTGCCTAAAGCAAAAGAGCTGAAAAATACTACCGATCACAAAACAAAATGATGATGAGAAATACAGTCCTTGACATGCTGTAAAGTTGTCTGACACAGATCTTTTTTATAATTTTTTAGGAGACATTCCTGCTTTTATTAGATAGACAAGTTAATTGCGGAAATAAAACAGGGGAGATAAGTGGAATATGATATGCAACAAAGATCTAAAGACCGATTTAAACCCTGGACAAAATGGCTATATGGCATGCTGCTAGCTGCGTGTGTGTGTGTATACACACACACACACACACACACACACACACACACACACACACACACACACACACACACACACACACACACACACACACACTGCTATCAGGATGCTGTCATGTAGCGTGCTTTCTGAAAACTAGCAAAGCAACTACTATAAGCTGGCTTGCACTTCACAATATTTCACAAATTGTGTGTAAAAAATTTTTAGAGACTATTTCACATCAATATTTGCAGACAAAAAAAAACAAACAAAAAAAAAACACAAGACATCTTTAGTGTTTTCAATGAGACTGTTACCTTGATTATTCAGGGTATCATATTGTACCCTTAGTTAAACAAACTTTACAGTGTTATGTGGCAAAGAAGTTGGTTAATGGGCCATCTAAACTATCAAATACATGTACAGACACCGGGTAGAATACTTCATAGCTTGCACTTGGAGGAATATGCAAATGTCTCGTTATCTTTGTCAGAGTCGAGAAGTACGAAATATTCCTGCAGTAATTACAGTTTAAAGTTGTTAAATCAGCATTAAATGTCAACAGTTTTTATTTTAATAGTCCAACAGAGTCGCCTTTCAAATATTTCCTGTTGCATGGTAACATCTGGATTCATCCGGATGTTTTCTGAATTCTAAAATAATAAAGCATGGGATTTCTCAAAAAGTCTAACCGGTTTGGTTAATGTCTTTTCAATGTTTTAGAATGAGTGAGAGGATGAGCAGACTAGCATAATGACCATGAGATGACCATGTGCAAAGCTTTTAAGGAGGAAAGAAAACATGAAAAAAATATGCAGTTAAATTGTTTTTCTACAGAAAAATTCCGGTATTGCTCTACCCCTACTCTGAGAAACGACGTGAGTCCTGGCATATTCAATTTGTGAAAATAAAAAAGTAAAATAGAAAATAGTCTGAACAATAGTAAATCTACAGTATGCAAGCTTATCTGAATATCTTATACTAGAACTATGTTGCTGTCGACATGTCCTACAGAACAGCACTGGCAGCAGTACAGAGAATTCCCTTCTAAAGGTTTTTGAGCCCCATTTCTAATATAAGAACTTCAATTATTTCTGTTTGCTTTGATATTTTGCAGCTTTTTATTTACCGTCATCTAATATTTATTAATGGCAGATGAGCATAGTAGAGTAGGGAGAGAGGGCTATCAAAATGAATTCAAATGTACCGACTCCTGGACATACACCCAGTTGTGAGATCTTAAGCAAAGATTGACATCTTTGCACAGCACACTCTAAATGATTGTCTCAGACAAAGTCCCAGAGGACGCCATTCAGCTACTGTTCACTCTGTTCACCGAGGCGATCGAACGGCCGCGTCCGATAAGGCTAAAGGGGGAGGTGTGTGTTTGTCAACAACTCGTGGTGCGGAGATATACAGGCGGTTGATGAACACTGTTCGCCAGATGTGGAGTTTCTACTGCTGAAGTGCCATCCTTATTATCTACCAAGGGAATTTACTGCTGTGTTTTTGGCCGCTATTTACATGGAGCTAACGCCACTCCACCACTCGGCAAACTCCATGACGTCATCAGCGCGTTAGAAACGGCTCATCCTGACGCTGTTTTTATTGTTGCTGGGGACTTCAACCAGTGTAGTTTACGGACTGTATTCCCCAAATACCACCAGCATGTGGACATTGCCACCTGTGATAAGAACACTCTGGATCTTGTTTACAATAACGTGGTGCATACAGGGCTGCACCCCGCCCCCACTTCCTGTACCCGGCTTACAGGCAAAGACTGAAAGAAGCACACCCTGTCACCAAACAGGTTAAACTCTGGACCCCAGAGACTGAGAGCACCTTGCAGGACTGTTTTGCTCTGACAGACTGGGATGTGTTTGAAGCTGCAGCCACTCTGGAGGACTCTTCCGTCAGCGTACAGGATTATGCTGAGTATGTGATTGGGTACATCAGCACTTGTGTCGATAACATCGTGCCCACCACACAAATCAGGAAGTTTCGAAACCAGAAGCCCTGGATAAACAGTCAGGTACATTACATGCTGCGTGCTCGCTCTCTTGCATTTAGATCAGGCAATGAGACCGAGTACAAAGCTGCGAAGTACGGACTGAGAAAAGCCATCACAGCGGCCAAGAGGCAGTACAGAGAGAAGCTAGACAGCTTCTATTCTACTGCTGACTTGTGGCAAGGCCTGCAGCACATCACAGACTACAGGACCACCACCAACATTATCTCAACAGACAGCCTGCCGGACGACCTTAACACATTCTACACCCGCTTTGAGGCCCCAAGGTACACTGCAGAGAGGGGGCTCACACACACCTGGACCACTTAACCCCCCCTCCCCTGCACCAACCGTCTCAACAGCCCAGGTACACAAAGCTCTGAGGAAGATCAACCCCCGCATACCAGCAGGACTAGACAACATTCCTGGGCGGGCCCTCAGAGCATGTGCCAACGAGCTGGCTGATGTTCTCACCTCCATCTTCAACCTTTCCTTAAGCCAGTGCACCTTTCCTTCGTGCTTTAAGACCATGACCATCGTCCCCCTGCCTAAGAAGAGCCCACCCACCTGCCTGAATGACAACAGGCCAGTGGCACTCACTCCAATCATTGAGAAGTGTTTCGAGAGAGTGGTGCTGGCCCACATTCAGAGCAGCATACCCGCATACCCTCTGTGACTGGCTCCTAGACTTTCTGACAGGCAGGCCTCAGTCTGTCAGGATTGGTAATAGGACTTCAGCCAGTATCATCACAAACATTGGGACTCCACAGGGTAGTGTACTCAGCCCTATCCTCTACACCCTGTTCACCTACGACTGTGTCACCTCCCACAAGGACAACATCCTCCTGAAGTTATTTTATTTTACTTTACTGTATGACATTTATTGTGGACGAAAAAGTAAGAATTTCATTGTGCAGGGAAACAAGCTTTCTGTCTGTGCATATGAAAATAAACACTTTGAATCTTGAATCTCAACAGAGGGGTCAGCGCCAACTGAGCCTGGCTGGCACTGACCACGGCAAACTAGGTCCGACAAGTCATCATGAGCAAATTACATTCATTATTGCCGTACAGTCATTAAGTGTGTGTCCGCCTTTATCCAGTCATTATTCCAACATTCTAGCTGTAATTGCTGCTGCCTACAAACATTCTGTCATTTAGTCCTGCCTGTCCTGCTGTTATTTCAAACATGTCTGAACCCACTTTGAACTGTCAAGTCTCAAGTGGGCTCATCTTTTCTGTTGAGCTGTGTCATTTCAAACAATGCACAGCTAATACTCATAAGGAGTCACGAGAATGGGTGTAATACGGTGGTAAAAATCTTTAGTTATCAGTTATGTTAAAAAAATCTCAGAGAGATTTTGGGACAGCAGTGTTTAGTGGTTAGGAAGGTCTGAAAATGTGACTGAGCATGACATCAAAATAAGTTTAAGATAGACTGGTGACCGTTCCAGGGTGTACCCCGTCTCCCACCCCATGACAGCTGGGATAGGCTCCAGACTCTCACAACCCTGAACAGGATAAGTGGTTACAGATAAAGATAGATAGATGGATTCTAAATGGGGTTTTCACAAGTTCCAGATAGTGACTCCAGTGCATCCTCAAGCCCTGCTTTCGAGCCCACCCAAAAATCCTAACCACAGAAGAAAAAACTGTTTAACTCCACAATGCAGTACTATAGTTAGGATTTATTTAGGTTTTCAACACTCGAACATGAGTGGGTGAAGGATTTTTTTTGGGAACAGTTTTGTGTGGCTACCACTGAAACAAGAATATCTTCCTTTGTTCAAATGATAAAAGGTCTGAGTCTCACACCGCTCTGTAGTTAGTAACTAAATGCCCTCAGACTGAAGAGCCATTACACGTTGCTTTCCACTGCCTGCTTGTCATGCAGCTCATCTCTATAGTCAAAGTGGTTTGGGGTACAACAAAAAAAATAAAAAATTAAAAATCAGTGTTGTCTGGCTTATACTGTGGGTGATCACTTAACAGTTAGTGTCAGTATTTCCTGTATTTATATTTGTCAAAACCACTAAAGTTAAACTATTCCTGTCTGGTGTCGAAATCTCGTTCCCCCGATGTGTTTCCCCTTAGGATAACTTGTTGTACCTACCCCTAGGTGGTTAGGGTTAGGACAAGTTTGGGCTCAGGTCAATGCAAAAAAATCTTGATAGGGGAAGAGAACTCCACTCAACACTGGGTACCTTTCTTCCTCCCTCATTAATTTGTGATTTATTCTCCCCAATTAAATATGCCATAGTGTTGTTTTCCCTGTTTTTTTAATCAATCTAAATCTAACATCATTTATCCCTTGTTATGTTACCTCTTTGCATGCTCTAAGAAAAAGAAATGGCCACAGTTGATTAGGTTGGTTTCTTAAATGCATGAAAAAAACTGTGTCGCTATTTTACTGCTGGTGGTCTTCATTGTGCGGTTATTCATTGTTTTCCGCCTAAATGTTGCATTGTTTTTTCCTTGTACAGCTAGCTAGCTGCCTTTACACGCCTCAAACTCAAATCCTTTTCATGAATTCCTAGGTGTTTTAAGTTAATCATAAAGCCAGGAAAAATGGCTACACCAATTACTCATGTTGAGTTCTTTATTCACTCTTAATTGAGGCCTCACTAAAAATAAATTTACCAAGAAGAATTGAAACCTGGCATTGCATGTTGCATGACAACAACAATTCTCAGGTACTTTTCCTACGCCCTTTGGTAGTGTCACATCTAAACTGACCGGTTGTAAACAAACCAAATATAACTTTGATACCTAAGGAATGTAACATTGCTGATAGATAAAACACAAGTGGCGTCTAAGTATGAATGCTGGTTAAAACCAGGACGTACATAGGCAGGAAAAAATAGAAAAAGACAGACAAGCCACAACTCTCCCACTGTACTCGTTTAACTAGCACAAGCCTCCCTAAACCCACTAAGCCTCAAAAGGCTTTAAGCAACTTTTGTTGTAGAGGGTTATGAGGGATTTTTTCCATTGCAATTTCAAATGTTAATTGTATCACTGGGGCATATTTCTCCTTCTTGTCCTGCCAGTGAGAGAAAGAGCACCAGAGGTTGAAAAAAAACACAGCATACAGGAGCAACCAGTATGCTCTAATGCAAACAGCACAACGGCACATCTCTGATCAGTAGAGGAGAATGTGTTTATAATAAACGGCTTTCGGCTTGTCCCCTTCAGAGGTTGCCACAGCGAAATGTGTTCCGCACGTTGATTTGGCATGCGTTTATGTGTCGGATGCCCTTCCTGCCACAACCCCCCCAGTTTATATGAGCTTTATCTGGCACCAAGGTCACCCTTGGTGGCTGGGCAGGGCCACACCTGGTGGGGTAGGATTCAAACCTGAGGCCTGCTGCATCCCAAACTAATGCTCTACCGCTAAGCCACCAGGCCCCCTTAGAAGGGTGTATACTTTAAAATTAAAGTATGTGTACATTATCTTTGCACATTTGGTGTTGCGAGTGTGAGTGAGGTGAAAACAGAAGAAGGAGAGGAGAAATACATAAGTGATGAACAGAGCTGCTGTTGCTGAATATGGATGAGGGCCAGAGCCCCAGAATAAAGTACAGCTCTCTCCCTGCTTCAACTTGTCTTCTATTAGCATGATGGCTTGAGGCTTCTTTCTTGCTCTGAATAGCAAAGACACAAAAATTCTTCATTCTTAAAATACTGAAATGGTATCTAGGGATTACCACCTTTATTCAGAATTATGGACAGCTTGCTTTTGGGTTAGGGTTTGTGGGATTTGTACTGGTAATTAGGACTGGGTGTAAGTTAAAATTAATTTGAATACTTATTTTAATGACTAAATTAAAAAAAGTACACTTTCTTCACTGTCACTCAAACAGCAGCTTAAGTTCTCTTAAGCTGTTTCTGTTTCATTTGAGATGCACACGTAAGCCCCTAAACTTCTCTGGACTTTACCCAGGGGAGCTGCATGTGAGAAGCAAACGTCCAAGTCAGACGATCAGGCGTGAACAATACCCCGACAATTCTGCAAGCCCCTTAGTACAATTTTGAGATAATGTACACTGCTCTATACAAATTGTTAAATGGGGTTGTTAGAGCAAATGGACACGGTGTAAATGTTTCTATCAGGCTAAATGACGTGTAACACCCTTTGAATGTTCGTAAAACTAATTCATTAAGCTAAATATTACACACCTCCCTCCACTGACCAAGGGTTGTTAATACTGGAAAAAAAACTTTAGTCTTAGCAGTGTTACACTTAACGCAAACGTTAGCTTTATTGACACACAATGCTCCTCCACAGTTCGTAAAAATGTTAACATGTGAATGACATAAAACGATCATTTGTTACTTTTGCCATGGTGAATGTAAATACTATACCCTTGCTGTAACTGTACTGTGTTGTTGTTGTTCGAAGATCATTACAATGATGTGATGAGTTCTACGAGTTCTGTCAGGGCTGATGAGAGCACAGCCACCATGACTGTGCGAGTCCTACATATATAGAGGAATTAATGCAATTTCAAAGGCAGACGTGACATTTACACCCTGCTCACAAGATGTCACTAACTTTAGGCGGACTGTAGAGTGAGGTCTGTATCGGTTTTGCCTTTACCTTATATACTGGAAATTGTCCATAAAACTGAAATAAACTGAGATAAGATTTTTAGAGGCTGAAACCACCGAAAACCTCCAGGGACATCAGGATTGCTATCTTACACCTGCCATACTCACATTCATAGTATCCATTACCATAGCAACATTTGCTCCCCATCTCAAATTAGAGAATGGAACATGCCTCTGTCAGGCCCTCGAGCAAACCTGTCCACACACTGTAACATGACAGCCCAACACAGCCTCTATGTCTCACTCAGCCTGGCAAACTCAAGCATCTAAGCATACAATTACATTACCCATTTTTATTTTAAGTGCCATTTTCCGTAGTGACTGACAAAGAGAAGACATTTGAAGTCACAGTCATTAATGCAACTTATTATCAATGACTATAACGCCCCCCTACTAGTTAGTATTGATAAATAAGATTCAAACAATGTTCTTAGAGGAAACAGGAACCCAGCTCACCCTCTCCACTCAACCACCACCGTTTTCCCCAGCTCCACTTTAAAAAAAAATAAATAAATTTCCCCCCTACTCTGCTTTTCTTGAAAATTGTGTATCTGGGTGTTGGGGCCCACCATGTTCTACTTGTTTTTCTCTACTCTTTCCTCAACACACACACACACACACACACACACACACACACACACACACACACAAACAAACACACACACTTCCTGAACATCCTCTCCTCCTCCTCTCTGTGTTACAGCAGCACCATGATGCTTTAATTAGCAACTGTGGGATTTGCCTTTTGGCACCTTTTCCTTTCCTGATCTACATTCAGGCTTTGTATGCTTTGTACGCTAAACTGCCAAGTAGCTTGATGTGAAAGCAGCCACAGTACCAATAAGGAACCAATAAGTACTAAATGTTAGCGAGAAACACCACAATTACCAATTTTAAGTTTCTGCTGTAGCTTTTCTTAGTAGTAGCACTAAAAGAAGAGACTGTATTTAAAGTGCTATGATGCTGACAGTGTCATACCACTAAGTTGCGTTTCCCCAACTGCAGAGGAGCCATTGCTAATTATGTTTCCATGATGAACACCTTTCACTTACTTACATATTTGTATGGCTGATCATCATTTAACAGGCCACATGCCAGAGATTTTCATATGTATAGGTGTGGCTATGGCTCTGTTAGAGAAGTAATCCATGAAGCACAGGTTCAGTTTAAATTCCAGGTCCTCCTGGCCACATGTCAAAGTTTCCCTGGAGAAGACAGTGGACAAACTAGTATTTCCTTGCACCTATCCACAACAATTTCCCTATGGGGATCAAAAAAGCCAATAAAACCTATTCATTATCAAAAGTACTTATTCTGTTAAGAGTTGCAGGTCGTGCTGAAATCCCAGAGGTCAGTGGGTGAGAGATGGAGTAACCCCGGACAGGTCACCAGGTCGGGCACTCAGGACTGACACAGATTAAAATAAAATAGAAAGTTGCACATATCCCCTGAACACCCCCTTTTATGCCACTGTTGAAAATTTTAAAGAGGTACTTCATAGTTCATGATTATCACATTACATTTTCAGACACTCAAATAAAATTGCGGTAAATAGAAAAAGGTTATGTTTTTGTAAAGCCAAATTGCTAAATTGTTCCTTCTCAGAAAATATTTGCTGAAAATGTGAAAACCTCTAACTATGTAGTCAATTGATAACCACTAAATTTTTTTTTTGGGGGGGGGGATTAGAAGGCAAAGAAAATATAATGGTACACTGGCAGCCCACCCAGAAAATGCACAAAAACCCATTCAAAATCCCAATGAGAGACACCCATGAATTTTTCAAAGCCATGCTACGTAACTTGCATGGTGTGTTAAGATTAGCATGGAGTGGGCCGCATTTTTCTGTGATCTAAGCCCAATCAGCTGAGTCAGGGCAATGTTGTTTCTAGTTTATACATGTAACCTGAAGAAACAGCCAGAGTTTAACAACTCTTTTAGAAATTAGAACAACAAAGAAATATGGATTCATGTGGTCTATTTATAGTTCTAAATATTTACAATTATGCACATTTTTCTTAACCTGTATAACCAAAGTGGACCTGAATCCAAACAGGATTTCTAAATGTCTGTTTGAACCTAACCTGCCGCTTTTTATCTTCTTTATGACATTTTTAAAAGTTTAAATTTGGCTGGGTAGTTAATTACACACTTTCATATGACGTGAAAAGCACAGACCGCATTTATTTTTGCTTTACACTGACTTGAATAATAACCAAAAAGGTTTTCAGACGACCCAAAACGCATTTACTAATAATTAGCACAAGCCCCAACAAGTACAGTTGAGGCTAAATCAATATGGTTCTAATAGTGGCCTTATTTGGACAAATACTTTCAAATCTCTTCTGCCACCTCCTGCTGTCAAGCGGCGTTTACTGAAAAATAATTTTTTTCCTGATGCGTCAGTACTGAGTTTAAGAATGGTTTCCTAGTCAGAGCTTCACTGAACAATATGTGAAAACCGATGTTTATATTCACATTAGTACAATATACGCGACGGCTTATGAATCCCAAAATCATGTTAGTCTGCATATGAACAAGCCTGTCAACTAGCATGCCAAGAAGTCAGGCCTATTCAATAGCCTGTGATGATACAAAGCGATGGGCCTCATTGCACAAATCAGCACTACCTCTAATTTGGCATAGATCACTGAAAGGAATAATTATACTTAATAACCTCTATTCCCCAGTCTGCTTGCTGCTTTTCTCTGCAGTGGAATCATACTGTGGTGATTAGTAATCCAGCAGCTCTGTCTTTGGTCAGAATTAAGGTCAACATAATTTCCGTTCTTTTTCTCCTCTCCTTTAACCTGCGATTAGGAAAATAACCAACATAATGTGGCTGTGATAAAATACCCTAGTCTTCATGTTCATGTCAATTGGCATTGAAAAAAAGATACAGAGAGCAAACAAGAACACAGCTGAGGGATTCACAGTCATGTGCTGACTTCTTTACCTTGTTGTGAACATCAGGATAAGTCAGCCAGAATATGTCCCACTCAGCAGCAGTGTGTGTAATAATAGCAGATGTCTCAGATCAAGAGCAGACTCGACATCTGCCAACCGAACCGGGCAGTTGTTCAGGAAGTTGAAGGGTATGAAGATGACAGAAGAGTACAGTACCATGCAAGCCAAAGTGGAATGACCAAGTCGATATATAAACATCTACCACCAAGGTTGAAAACTGTCTGGCAGCATGTTCTGTGTGACTCACACACACACACACCCATTGTACCTTCAACTCAACATACTGACCATGCTGGAAAGTCAGGCATAATTCCATGGTAGTGGTGAATATTAATGCAATGTTTCAGTCATTTGTAATAGTAACAGTGACATAAAAGCATACTTTTCTACTTTAATAGGCAGCAGCAGATCAAAGCATTTTTTTAAATTAGGCAACCAAATGGGGGCACTCACTTAGGGGGTGTGCAGGTCAGAACTTAACTAAAAAGCTGACTTTTTATTTTTCGTAATTATTCATAGTTTCTACAATTATGATACACATACTGAAACCAAAATTAAATCTTCTCTACACACGAGGTTAGTAGTCAGCCTGCAGCCTAAATGTGCTCATTTTTTGCTGTCATACACCTGCATGGTGATCCAAAAACTATTAACATTACCATTTAATAATTATTATTTGAAAAGTACAGACTATATTAAAAAATATATTGCTTCCTGTTTTTATGTTCTGTATGTTGATAACATGTAATAATTGTCCAAATCCACATTTATTTTATTTATATTTAATAGGCCTACATTTTCCACATTGGACAAGCAAGTTTGGCTAATAGGACAATGGATCTAAAAAAGCTGAATGTCAAGCCCTGAATCCCACCTTCAGTCATTTCACAGTTTTTACCTCAAGTTCAAAAATTAATTTGCACTCTTTTACCCCAGAATGATAGGTCCCCACTGTGTAGTGTGAATCTGGGAACCACACAAACGGAAGAAACTGAGCTAATGACTGGTGATAATCCCAACTGTCGACATGATTTTAGTAAAAAAAATAAAAATAAAAATTGTGCACTTGTCAAATTGGATGACTGCTGTAGCAATCAACCCTGCAGGTGTGTCAGACTACCTGTCCCTGGGTTAGGGCAGGTACCATGTTGCTGTAATATAGCAAATATAGTTATCTTTCCAGTGATCTACCTTTTTAAATTGTTTATCATTAGACAACTAGTTAAAGAACTGACCACATATTTTGAGATTCTGATGTTAAAAATCCGAATAATTGACATTAGTGTGTTAGCCTGCTAAGGTTTCTATATGGGGACTAAAGACAAAGTATATTTAAGGTTAATGGAATATAATGTCACTCATTCTGCACATTATTGCTATTTTAAAATTCTGACCCACAGCTGATGCCAGATGAAAAGTCTGTGGCTCACCAATGTGAGGAAATGTTTTGTTCTTTTAAATAACTCGATTACTTAAAAAAAACATTAAGTCCCCAATGAGGAGTAAAAATGTTACAATTTTACTCACAGCAAAAAAAATATTTTTTTTCGTCCAAATAATAAAATGCCATAATTGCTTCTGCAACTGTTAGCAAAGTAGGCTTTCAACTTAAAAGAACTTCTACCAGTGGAACCTTTGACATGTGCATGTCGTTGCAGCTTGAGATTGAGCACATCTTACTACCTTTTCCACCTGTCACCCCATTCAGTCATATTTGTCTCTCTATGGAACTCTGAATAGCTGGCTAATCCTCACAATAACTGAAAGCTGACCATTTCCTCTCTTTGTCATTGTGGCTAAGAAGGCCTATGTCCTTCTTTCCCTTTTTAAATCACTCTTTTAGTGTTAATGCATTAGCTTCTACTCAGTTTTTACATTATTCAGATACTCAGAAACTAATGAAAGAGAGTGTTTGCATATATTAACAGTTAAACAAGAAATACAGACTGTAACAAATAGAATACAATACAGATGATGTTGCACTCAAAAAAAAATATTCAGCACAAATAGCCGTCACACCCAATATCAAGAAATAGACCAGACCTGCTCCTTCTCCTCCTTCGAGGGCATTATTAACACTGGCGATATTGAAAAAAAGAACATGATATATGTATTCTGCAATCCCCATCCTAATTCACAACTCTCCTCCAGAGCTTCCTCTCTCCCTCAAGACTCCGCACTAAAAGGTGTCTTCTCCTGGGTATCACTCCTCCACTGTATTTCCAGCAAAGCAAGGCTTGTATGTCAGATGAAGATTAAGCTCTCAGCCATCAAGTCCTTCCACTCAGAGGTCTCACAGTACTGTAACAAATTGTCTGTAGTTTTTTAATTTTTGCCAAGGTTCAGGTATTTCCAGCACATGTGGGAACTCTGATACAAACATTTTCCTTGACATCTTAACTTCTCCTTCTCAAATACTTAATTAAGGCTAGAAAAGCTATTCAATGATAGATTCCATACTGTGCGTCAATTAAGGCATAACTACAACATAAAAACACATCATGATGACCACAGTCATCATGGCCAAATGGCTTATTTTATTTACATTAAAGTTGCACATACTAAGGTCATTTTCTTTCTCTAAAAGCACAGTTTTAAAAATATTTGGGATGACAGACAAAGCTTAACATTAGAACCTTCAACATATGGTGGATATCAGAAATGGTGCATGAGACAATCCCACTTTGGAGGGTGTAATCGGGCCGTCACAAATTCCTTTTTAATGGTAAAACCCCCTAATGAAGGTTCTGTTTTGATGATCCATTGTATGTCTCATAGTAGGAATACAAATTGTTTCGTGGGGACACCGTAAGATTAGTGGATGTGAAGGTATAAATGTGGTGTTCATACTGCAGTGTTTCAGTGTTGCAGTGGGACAGCTCCTCCAGCTTTGTTAAAATGAAAGGAATAAGTGATAAGGTAAGAGCGCGTAATTTAATGGAGCTATTTAGTATGTTGTACATAATCTATGTTGCAGAAATGTCCCTGAAAAACTGACGATAACTAATAATACAATATTCCTAAAATGATTCCTTAATTCATACTTCTTCAATAGTGTTGTTGCTGTATGATCACAGTGGAAGATACTGCTGTTGAACATTGTCATGTAGCTTCATTGATAAAGTTGTGGTAAAATAAATAACAGAAACCTCTGTTAATGGAATGTAACAACTCACCAGCGTCACTACAACACTACAGCCTCAGCAATCATCATACAGGTGACTTAGCACATATGAGAACTTAAAAAAAAAAAACAACTAAATATTGTAATATTCAAAAAGTAGGGATTTATCAGGTGACATTAGTTCAGCTATTTGTTCTCACTGAGAATGTGTATTTTATCATTTAAAAATACAGTACAATTGCTGCTTTACAAATAAAATCTTTAAACTAATGTGGTTATGAAGTGCTAATTGTTTATTGTAAATTACTTGAAATAATCCTCATATTTTCAATATTCATTAAATGTTTATTGAAGTTGAGCATATTTGTTAATATAATGTTAATAATCATAAAATCAAATAGTTATATTTAAAGATCAACTAAAAAAACAAAACAAACTGTGATGTACTGCTTAAGTTACTGTACAGTACTAGCCAATCCCTACAGTTGATCAGGTACTTGAAAACCCACATCAAAAGCCCAGCAAAGGTCATCTTAGCATGTCAAAAGTGTGAACAATCACTTTAGAGCATAAGACCGGTCATTGTCTCCATTTTCAACAATCTCGTGCACTACAACCTCTGCTCGCAGTTCATGTCTATCAGTCTCCAAACTATGAGCAAACTGTCATTCTATCCAGCTGCTATGTGTCAGCTCCCCTGATGAACCTGTTTGTCCACACAGTTCCTGCAAATCATCAGTGAGTCAATGTGAAAAACTTGTTATGCAGCACAGCAGTTTCATAGTTGACACAACCAAGCACAGCAGTTTCGTAGTTGTGCCTTTGATATATATGACTAGGAAATTAGTGTGTGTGTGTGTGTGTGTGTGTGTGTGTGTGTGTGTGTGTGTGTGTGTGTGTCTCTATACAAGCTATTCTTAACATTCTGGCCTTCGACTAAAAAATGCAAAGATAAATAAAGACAGAGCTAGATGGGTCATTCACATCAAGGAAAACTCTGTCCTGAAAACTATCTTGCATTTTATACTGTCCTATACATTATTAAACCTTTAAACTCAAACGTTTCTATTCTTAAGAAAGACTCGCTGTCAGCTCAGCGCCGTTCAACAGTTAAAATCCATGGAAAAAAGCAGACATAAGACAGATTCACAGAGACAGAAACCACATTGTGCAGAAACTGTACTGAAGCTAATCAACATATCAGTCCAGAACTGATTCATTTGCTTTTTTCATTTACATCGAATATACCAATAATGCATAAAATAAAAACATTTTCTGAATATAAAACTTGGGGAAATGTAAAATAAGTAAAACATGCACCACTACCAATTTGTATTATACAGTTGAGGAGCAACAGTAATGAAACATGCTACCCCATAGAGCTACATGCAGGCTGTCAGATGCTGAAATTAAATTTAAACAGAGACAGGGCAGACAAAGCCTGCTCACTAATTATTTTCTACTGCTGTTTTGCAACATTTTGAATCAATGCAACATAAACCACCTAAAAGTAACACTTGCACAAATGTGACACTTACAAAGATATAACATGTTTAAAGCAAACATGCAATAGTCATATTACAATTTTAAGAATTAACACTGGATACAATTAACTTGACTTTGCAGCCCCATGTAAAATGCTTCAGTCCCTTTGTTTCAATTGAACTGGTGGTAAAGGCACACAAGCCAGCAGAGTGACCCTGTGGTGCAACCATGTAAAATATACTTCTTCCAATGGCTAGTAGGATGATTAACAAACATTTTGTTTGAGGTAGCACACAGATAATAAGGAAGCTGGTCTTTGGCCAAGCAGTCTGAACCAGATGAATGAGTTCTAATCAAGGCCAGCCAGTCTGTCAACACACAACTGCGTAATCACGGCATCCTGCCTTATGCTCATCCTCTTCGGTCCCACTACAAAACAATACCATGGATTAACTGTACTTCCCATCTACTGGCAGCAGGCAACAGTAACCAGGACGGCAATTAAAGGCCCCTCTGGCTCTTCTCTAGAAACACTGTTGTGATGCCCTCATGGTGCAGATACAAAGGCCTGCTTAACAGAGCTCTGCAGTGCACAGGCAAACACAGTGGTACACCGGTTGATATGGGACATCAATGGCTACAAGTAGACAGGAAGGCATCAGCTTAATGTTTGATGGAAAGCTTCAGCTGAAGGTTTTCATGCAAGCTTTACCCCGTCTCTACAATCAGTTGGTAGAGGAAAGTAAGACATAACTGGGTAATAAAACTACTAATGATCAATAATGTATTACTTTATGCTGCCGTCATTGAGAGGGTGAACACAAGGAACATGCTAATCAATAATGCTATACGTTATTGTCAGTGTTTGTCTCACAAACATACACACAAACATACTCTCAAACCATTGTCGTTGTTCTTATTTCCAGCTGTTTAACAGACAGAAAGTGCAATAGTACAGTTGCAAGGTTTGTAAGGGCTAAGCAAAGCTATTTCAAAGCAGAGAGGGGGAGAGCTGACAACAGACAGAAATGATTCAGAGTCTAGGTTGGACACTTACTTTAGCATAGTGCTACAATAAGTCACAAGTCAATTCCCTCAGATGCCTAGCTTTCTCTCTGTCTGCTCTGCTATGCTCCATACATCATCTGCTAAGCCCCCCAACACACTGCCCTGCACTTAAGGAACTAGTCATTATCAAATTAAAATAAATTAGATGCTGCAAAACCTATCAAGCAAAAATCACTGAAAATCTATGAATGATTAAAAGGGCACCTTTTAGCAGTGAATATCTACACTGCTATTTGTGCTGTTCATTGAGTCTGATGTCATGGGAGGTGTCAACAGCACCTCTCCACATTAAAAAGAAGTTTCTGAGCATATTTCTACTAAAAACACATTCAATATTGTTACATACTGTAGTTTTGAGTTTTTGAATTTTCTAAAATCCCTAAAACTGACTGACAACAACCTGAAAATCTGATATTTTAGGTCACCATTTGATAACTGTTTTGGATGCATGGTGTCACCAAAATATTTAGTTGGTAGCTAAAATTTACTTAAAGTTCATATTCGCCACTATTTTAAGTCATGAGCTTTAAAGTCAGTAAGCTGACTTTTTTAATACTAGGAAATTTAGTGAACTAATATGTTTATTATGTCAGTCTTGTACCTGGCATTATGAAATCGTATCTGTAGTCTTTGTCCCTACGTAGGAACATGTTAATACATTTTTTTTTTTTAAACTTAACATTTAAGAATGTGAATTCAAACGCAATTCTCCACAGCTGATGATAAGACAGCTTATATTACAGAACTGTAAGCCTAACCAGCATCCCCCGACACTCCCTTTGAACCACATTACCCCTCTTATTACTTATTGTCTGCAGCTAATAAAAGATAAGCTGTGCGATCTAGGCATTTAGTAGACAGCCATTCACTCCCACTGTTTGTTTTACAATAACTCCGTAGTTACCTCGTAGATACCTCATCTAGGACCTAGGTAACTAGGGTAAAGCATCTCGTGTCTTCACAGGGGCACTGCACCAGCACCAATCTTTCAAACACGTGGTCATACTATTGTACAAGAGCACGCAGTACAAAAGGTATGTACTGCATCCTTCTCTACTTTGAGTTAAACAAACCGTTTCAACATTCGTAGGATGAGTGAATATGTGTGGGTTTGTGTTTAACTTTCAATGAAAGAAATAACCACAATTTCCTCATTGCTTCTTCTGCACCTCTTAGGTTTATGAGAACTGTGACATAAAAAGGGGAAGCAAATATTACCTAGCTGACTGCTTCTGTATGCATCTTCTACACAGTACAACACACAGATTTCTCTTTCAGGATTAACACCACATAAACAATCACACTGACCAAAAAAAAACAACCTTAACTAGGCAAATCTCATTCTATTCAAATGTTGTAACTAGTCCAATGCTTTTTAACATCATTCAGACTATTCAAACAAACCCTGTGAACCAGTCATAAACAGATGTACAATCTGTCCGTCTGCATTCATAGAAAATCAATGAGCCAGTTAATTTACTGAAATGGGACACCCACAGACATCAGCACTAGTAGAGCTGACCTTCTAGCACATGGACTATGGCAGCCTGCAAATGGATCTGTGTCAAGTATTAACAAGTATCCCAGTAGAATGTACAACACAAGTCTACTTCAAATAGCATTGCACGGAGTCCTGACATAAAACTGATGACGTCTGGATAAATCAAACTTTGTAATCCCCAAACAATCCATGATGAACACGTGTTCCAGCACTGTAAGCATACCAACAGCCAAGGTGTTGGAGCAAGGTGTGAAAAGAAAAAGTGTGAAGGTGCTACCCACAGCCAACCACATCACACCACTGTTCTAAGGCTAGATTTAAAAATGAGTATGATAAAGATATCCTGTGTTGTCTAATGTCAAAAGCACAAAGCGATGCTTATTTTGAAGGTGAAGGAGTTAATAAGTGAACTGGACACAAATCTGGCACTGCAGGCAAAAAGCTGTTCCAAGTCAATAGATCATACAATGACTAATGTGCCTCAGGGAAAGGCTGAATCAAACAACTTGCTTACATCCTCTTTGGTAGTAGTGCACTACAACTTTCTGCCATCCTCTAATTAAACAGAGAGACTTAGCGCATTACTTTGAAACTAATCATCAGCCTACATATTTTACATACCTACTGCTGGAGCATCATACTCATCACCTAGTAGAATTTCTGGTGCGGAGTATGCCAGAGATCCACAACTGGTTGTTAGCTTTTTCCCAGGCTGAAACTTATTACTAAATCCAAAGTCTGTTAGTTTGACCAGCCCTTGTTTCTCAAAGAACACCACATTCTCTGGCTTGAGGTCCCGGTGCACCACATGCAGCCGATGGCAATAGGAGATAGCATGGACAATCTGAGCAAAATATATCTTGGCCAGTTCTTCATTCAGACCCTCCTCATGTTTCATAATGTAGTCAAACATATCTCCTCCATCACCTAGCTCCAAGATCAGATAAAGCTTGGTCTGAGTGTCTATCACTTCATACAGGCGCACAATGTTGGGATGCTGGACCAACTTCATGCAGCGGACTTCCTGGAAAAGGTGCCCCGTGGCCACAGTGTCCAGCTTTGTCTTGTCTATCACCTTTACTGCAACTTTCTCCCCAGTGAAGACATGGCGTGCCAGCTTGACCACAGCAAAGTGGCCACGACCCAGCGTTTTGTCTAGGTCATACAGACCAGCAATCTTGCCATCATAGCCCCGCTTAAAGCCCGCAATAGCTGGAGAAGGTGATGGAATGAGGGGAGCCCCCACTGTGGGCAGGGGCTGGTTGGATGAGTCCTGTGGGTCCATTTTAGTTTAGTTCATCGAAGGCTGAAGAAGAAACCCATGGCTCCAGCTTCCTAAATGACACATAAGATATGCAATATTACTACAGTTGTAATGATGAAGGACTTAAGCTCATAGTAAAGGATGTAAAACTGACCAAGACACAGATGGCTCTTTATAAAAGTTAAAACATTTCCTTGTTTACCATAATGCCCCATTTGCCTGACATTTCCAGTGTACCTGCCCACTCCCTTACGATGATGCAGAATAACGTTTGGATACACTGCAAAGTATAACAGGCTGCATTAGGAGTCTAGTGCAAAGACTTGTCGAAAATAATATGCAAGTAAACCTATAAAAAGCCTTTCGTGCATCCTCAGATTGTTGAAGCCTCAGAGGCGTTGGGCTTGTTTTGACAGGACGGCGGCTGCTCTCACGTTAGCTCGTTTACCTTGGCGTGCCGCCTCGTGCGCGGTTACAGTTATCAAGGCCAACTACAAAGTAATACAATCACATAACGTGATGTAGTCATATATATGCTCAGTTGTTATACTAGCACATTAAAGCCTAACAGAACAACGTTGGCCCAGAAGTCAGCCGCATACCGGGCCCAGCAGTAACGCGCACACCTAACATTAGCCTAACGTTCCCAGGGGCTAGCTCGTTGTTCATTGATTGATCAACGTTACCAAGCTTTCCTAAAGACTGGCGATAACTGCTTTACTTCTTTCACGCTACAATGTTGACCGCTAATTTGCAAACACACCAGAAAGCTACTTTTACCCAAACATGTTGTAGTGTAGTATCAAAACGCTGGTGACAAAGGTGCACAGGTGCGGCTTTCAATATCACACAGCTAGCCTCGGTTAGCATTTAGCATGCTAAAGTTACTACGGCTTGCTCAGCTCACCTCTCTAGCCTCTCTTCGGTAAACATAAAGCCCTGAGACCGGTCTTCACCGGGTACCTTGGCATCCGGCGGGTGCTGACTATCGCTGCTGGTCGCGAGTTAGCAAATGATGGTACAGCTTCTTTGAGGTGATGGCGGCACTCAAGCGGTGCCTATGCCTAGAGCTCATCCGTAAAACGAGACATAGCATCGCTGGCAGCGGCAGCCCTAATCGGAATCGTTGTAACCTCCCATCAGAGGCGGTGGGGCTGTGTTACATTCATGCGCTAAATAAGAGGCGACATTTCTAATACGCTCACACTAAAGACTGCACGAGCCGTCCGGACTTTACTATCGGGCACCCTGCGCCTCATCGTTCACGAAATAAGTGGAAAAACAAAAAAAGCCACATGTTCCATTTAGATCAATCAAAAGGCAGACAGGCTAGTTTTGTCATACCAAAAAACTCTGACGATTTTGCTAATAGTTTTATTATTGCTCAAATAAAATTAATTACCCGCAGAGCAAGTTTTATGTAGTCACAAATTGAGAGCTCAAGTCCATACGAGGATCACCTGAAGGCAGCATAAGAGCATCACCAACCGCATGACGTCAAACAAACTCCTCGGGCTGGGAAAGGTTCTCAACAACTTCCCCAGTCTCTCATAAAGTAAGTTTAGTATTATTGAATACTGAAATAAAATCTGAAATCTGTCTTCTACAAGATTTTCTTAATCTGTAATTACATTCATGATTTGTGTGTGATGCAGCCCTTGCCTGAATAGTCTTTCAAATAAACAGCGTACAGTGACATCTAGTGACAGACAAAAGCATAATTGTTTTAGCTTTTTTCTTTTTTTATTTTCCTCGAGTAGGCTCCATCTCTGATTTTCTGGAAAATCCTTATCACTGCTTAAACGTAGTACAGTTTGTTTTTAAGCATTACAAAAGGGGTTTTACAAACATAATAAATTAATTCGACTTTGTGAGGGAAACCAAGGAATGTTTGAAAGCTATGTCTGAATGCTCACATATAGCTTTCAGCCACAACAATAAAACCACCTGGTGGTTTTGGGTTTTGTAGACGAGGTTTTATTTATTATATTATTTATCTATTAAAAACTAGCTTCTATATCTTGACAAGTGGGTGACTGCATCCCCATCCTGTGATCATATTTATTCTATAATTCGTTAATTGTTATTGTCCCCATAAACACGAAATTTGTTTTGCAGTGTGGTAAAATTTCAAGTTTCAAGTTTTTTTAAAATATATTGACTAAAGAGAACCGCACAATGGTTACTAACAACAACAATAAAGCATAAGAAACAACAAAAGAGAAAACATACAATTTTTCTAAACACGACAAAAGACAGAACAGAACAACATGTCACAAAACACAACAAAGGAGAAAACACAATTTTTACTAATCACTACAACAAAAGACAAAACCCAACAAAATGAGAAAATACCATTTTTACTAAACACACCAAAAAAAGAAATAAAACATAACAACAAAAACACAAGAGGCCTTCACAAAACAATAACAAAGAAAAAACACAACAAAACCTTTCAAAACACAACTAATAAGAATTATGGAAAAGGTAGGGATAACAGTGCTTCTTTTTTATTGGACACAACCAAAGTCAGTTAAGGTCAGCATTCATTCAGCAGTCATTGGTTTGATATTTTTGGAATAAAATAACTACACAAATGAAACCTACATTGGTTGCTTTTTGGAGCACTGAAGGTGTTTCTTTGCAAGTTTTCCTTCATTTGTATCTATCTGTGAGAAACTTTGATTTCAATTACAGTTTAAAAGACAAGAATCAAACTGGAAATTAAGCCTTTGAAATCAATGCATACTGGGATTCAAGTTTGTGTCTTCCTCCCTGCATCTCTGTAAATTAATTTAAACAGTAAGTGCTGCTTGCTTTTCTTTTTCCAAACTCAAGAGGGGAGTGTTGCTTTGTATTCGATTTGTCACCACTGTGTTCCTAATGGCGTTCTTCAGAATAACTTTATGGGAGCTTTGCTAGAAATTGTGTCATGGG
This sequence comes from Channa argus, assembly GCF_033026475.1. NCBI lineage: Eukaryota > Metazoa > Chordata > Actinopteri > Anabantiformes > Channidae > Channa > Channa argus. Next base: position 25,593,722 of record NC_090203.1, read on the forward strand.
AGAAATCTATAATGCATGTTCTTAAGTTAAAAGCTCAAGGCTTGTCATTATTACAATGTCATATATATCTAGTGGCCCATTCCATTCTGAATCTAACACATTTTTTGCTTTGTTTTTTAATAAAAAGTAATTCTTTTCAAGACTCAAAAGTGGATCTGAATGATGTTCCTACATGACTGTATCTTATTCAACCCTTTTTGTCAACTACATGGGTATTTCTTCTTCTGTAACTGCAAGGGACTTTTTCACAGACGATATGTCACAGTAGGAAGGTGTAAATAATAACAATGTCGTTGATGCCAACTGTCTCTTTTCTGTCATGCTTTACTGGGGACATTTGGATATAACAAAAGCATCATTAATGTGTAATGTCAGTAGTAACAATTGTGCTCCGGTTCAGAATGTGCTTCCTTTTCCAAGATATTTCATACCATACTAGCGTATTTTATGTCTTAAATCAGGGAGCTGAAACTTCACTCTATTGACATCTTAGAGTATTTCACATGGACTATCAATTCTGCTCTAACCATTCCTGGAGGGCTTAGCAGACTAAGTATAGTAAATACATACAGAAATTAGACATAAATTGAAGAGGATGTATTTGAGAATAAAGTGGCACTGTTAAGTGTTGGCAAGTCAAATGGTATTTTAAGCAAAGAGGAACTTTCTCATATATGGTAAATGGTCACTTATATAGACTCTTATATATTTTATCCAATCATTGTAAAGCGCTTTGGACTAAAGCGCTAAATAAGTGGCCATTTACAATAGGCAACATTAAAATGCTTTACATGTTTGCAGTTGCCTAAATTTTACAGTATATTAGTAACAGATTTATACATAAAAATGTAATATTAGCCTTACAAAGCGGTATTGATTTTATTTGAGAAAACGATCAAGACGCACTTAGACGAATTTACCATGGGATAATCCAGAGATCGATGTCATCGCGAGATCTGGCAGCGAGATGTGGCGGTAGGTGGAGACAGGACGCAGCAGAGTGGAGTCGGTATCCACTCAGCTCCACACACACTCTCTGCCGCTGCCTGTCAGCTAGGCTAGCTTGTAAACAACACAAGAAAGCACCGGCAGTGTTTTCAGCAACCCAATGACTGAACACGCCGGTATTTTTCCAAATAGTCCGCATGTCCGCCGGTGTTCTTCTTTTCCCTTCGTCCGCATGTGTTGTGAGACTGTTCAGGACCGTCTCTGCAACAGACGGAGGCACTGATGCTGCCGAAATGAGCTAGCGTCTTAACTGTCCTCACAGACAGAAACGACGTTTTCACTCGCACCCAAGGTAAGAATTATTTACAGAAGACGTTTATCGTTTTGGCACAGAAAATTCGGTCTGATAAAATTCCTTGAGCCTGACGTGTCGGACAGCTTGGGCTTTTCAGCTGCTGGAGTGTATCCGGCGTTAAGAAAGAAGCTACCAGCTGTTGCCGAGCTAGAAATCCATCTTTTAGGTCTGTGTAAATATATTAAAAAGAAATATAGGTAATAAATAGTTTAGGTCACACACATAATATATATATATATATATATATATATATATATATATATATATATATATATATATATAGATGTATCAATGAGGCTTTTAACACAATCTGCATTTAGTGTGTCCATATATTTAAGGAGATATGAATACATTACTTCCAATACATGTGTTTTCAAATAATTGAAGGCAGTGCTAAGGTCATGGAATGGGTGGGTAAAAGTTGACCTCCAGTCAGTAATTACCCGCAGACATCGCTCATGTGAATTCCGATGTTTGGAGAATAGAAAAAGAGAATTTACCCACTAAACTCTGTAGCGAGCAGCACGATGGTAGAGTGGTTAGTGTTGCTGCCTCACAGCTAGAAGGTCTGTCCATACTCCAGTTGCCTCCCACAGTCCAAAGATCTGCATGTTCGATTAATTGGTGCGTCTAAATTGCCAATGTGAATGTTAGTGTGAATGGCTGTCTGTCTGTGGAGACCTGTCCATGCTGTACCTCACTTCTTACCTGACAGCTGGAGCAGGCTCCAGTCCCCAGTGACCCTAAAACATGATAAGTGCTTAAAGATAATGGATGAATATAATGTATAGCTCTTTACCTTTTTCTATTTATGTCTTAATAGTAACTTTGTAGGCTATGGAACAATAATTCTCTCCTCTCAAGTATATACTGTGTAATGTTAAAGAGTAACTTGAGTCATTTTCTAAACCACATCAGCCCAACATGCAGCTATACTGAACGACTTGTTACTTATATTTTACAAAAAACATATGCTTCAATTTTCCATAACTTAGTACAGAGATTTGAATTAGGAAGAGTCAACTGTGCATACTCAAGATCTCCCAGTGGAATTATGGCCATTCCGAATAATCGGGAAAATTGTTACCCATTAGTAGAGGCATTAATAGTTGGTTTTAATGTGGTGAGTTTTATGGTCAATTTACAAAATGACAAAAGCTTCTCTTTAATGGCAACGTTCAGGGTACAAATCTAAGAGCATTCATTTTTGTTCCAGTACGCCAAACTGTGAAAAGTTTGGATTGTTTGCAATACGCTGACAGTACAGCCAAAACAAATCTAGAATTCAGTCCAGACTGTTTTACATTCGGATATAATCTGGTACATTTTTACTGTCAGTTTTCTCTCCACTAGATGCTGTTAGATCTCATCACAACTGGGTTAGTTCACCACTTGTGATTGGATTTTATTTGTCAATGGCCTCTGTTTTCTCCATCCTCCTTCATGCCAGAAATTTATAGAGACAGGTTTAGCAAAGTTTTGCTCTTTGCAAAAATAATGCTGACTTGTAGAGGGAAAAATGTTTGAATCCACACTTATGAATACTTTTGCATTTTCAATAAAAATGTGCTGCCTGCTGTCTCATTTCTAAAATAACTAATTTATGCATACATCCACTGCCTAGTGGAGTTCACTTGTATAGCTTTTCAAAGTGTCGCAGTGGATGTGCGCACACACAGTATGTGGTCTGGTTTGTAAAAAACAGATTGTGTATTAGGATAAATCTGAAAACACAGTACTGCAAAGGTGCACTCAAATGCTTCTGCATAGATTTACAACATTAAAGGTATTTTCATATTATCACAGCTCAAAAAAAAGCATGTGGACCTGATGTGCATGCAGCATGCAAGTATTCAGTAATGTGTGTCTGAAAAACACAGGGCACCTCAATCTAGAAGTAAATGAGGAGCATCTGGCAACAGATGCTGTCATTCTGGGCATTATGCTTTTCCAAGTTAAAGTACATATGGCAACATTTTTTTTATTTTTGAGGCTCAAACCAGTTCTACTTTCTTGGCCTAATTTCTGGATTTTAGTTAGAAAATGTGAGTACTTTGTGCTGTTTGACATCTGGTATCTCCACTTGGGACTGTCTCATGTTACTTCGTGGACATTCAGAATGGTTCCTATAGAAAAGTTTAGAGATGCTGATTTTTATTAGAGGTGGGGAAGAACCAGATATACTTTGGCAACATAAATTCTAAACTGAAAAATAACATTTGAAAACAGTTCTGATGAAGCATTAATATCGCTTTAGCACTTATTGCTTATCCAGGTTTAAAGAAGAAAAGAATTTAAAGATGAGTAACTACTCAATTGGTTTGGCAAAGGTATTACTTTAGTATTAAGAGAAGTTCAGAGCTGCTTTAATAAGCACATTTCTGAGAACAATGCAGCACTATCTCCCACACAGTACATGAGGCAGGATGATCCAAGTTCCCCCTCAAATGTTAAATCTAGTTTAGAACCATAAGTCGATCAAATTCGGAATCGAATTCTTTTGCGAACGATTCAGCAAAGGCCTTGCAAGAATTTCGGCATCTGCACTGTCTAAGAATCAGGTTTCTAACGGACTTAATATTTTCTTTGTCCTGTAAGGAACAAGGACCATTGCACAGTGGCTTCATTCAGTTAAACAACAGTCTCTTAAAAAAAGGTTAATAATTTTTAGTGATGATTTTATCTGTTTTTACTTTCTCAAACGTTTTTAAATCCACATACTTTTTATTTTGATTTCTGTCAAGTTCCTCAAGCTTCAAGAGACTTTATATTAAGTATGGTATAAGATATGAAGTCATCAAAGATTTTGCTGTTTTGGCATAAACCTAAATAATGGCTAAATAAAAGGGGGAAATTAAATGAAATTTAGTTTTTTATGTACTGGACCTTTTTTGAACTTGAACTACTTTGCAGTACAGTAGATAAAACATTAGCAAGCCTAGGGCTGCACAATATATTTTTCAGGTATCATCATTGTGATGTACACCTACGCAATAGTCACTTCGCAGTGTATGCGTGCATGGATTTTTCTCAGACTGAAAGCATGTCCATTTGCCAATAAACAGCACTTCTGGGATACCACATCCAATATTTTCTCAAGTAAAAGTACTTAGCGGATTAACTACATTTTGCTTAAAGCTCTAAAGTAAAAGTATTCCACCTAAAACAATGTATTTAAACAATAGTGAATATAGTATTTAAGACAAAACATGCAGTATAAGGGTCAAAGATCACTGTTGGTAAAGCTGGAGCTAAATGTAACCATTTTAACTGGTTACATGTGGTTAAAGCATAATGATACATCAGGTTTAAACTTGCTTAAATGTATTGCTAAGACTAAAACATAAAGTGTGTATCCACCTGTTCTAACTCTGTTAATAAAAGACTAACCAATGTTGAGTCTTCCTGTACTTAAACGATTTGGATGGTTGCTTTACCTACAGCTGCCGGGTACAGTAGCTTTTTTTTTATAAAGGAAGTGACTCCTGGCACAAGATGTGAAAAAAATAGGTTGGAAATTTCATCAATTATTTGATACTTTGAAAAGTTTGTTTCCACCATGCATTACCTACTCACTGATGTCACTGTTGATGGTTGACAGGTTTATGTGATAATTCAGTATTACATATGCTAAAAATATCTACAGCTGCACATAATGACTACTGCTCTGGCACTGTTGCAGAGCTTTGCCAGTGCTACACAAATCTTAAATTATTTTCTTTTTGTTTCCGCATTCACAGGTCTAATAAGTGGAGGAATAGGAACAAGTTTTGATACACAAGCGATTGAGATTGTTTCTGCATATATTTACTGTGAGCTGTAGTGCAGTTTTATTTGATGCATTTCTTATGATTAAAATGAATTGAAACCGAACTAGGTGACAGTGCAGCCTTTTTAAATCTGAATTTATGCATCTGTCCATCGGTGAAGAGAGCTGTTACAAACAAAGTTAAGTTTTGATGCTTTTTGCTTAATTTTATTATGATTCTAGCCCCAGTAGCTCCTAAATTGTAAGCTGACCTCCTGAATTCTAGAAGCTACTTGTGTCTGAGAAGCTAACATTAGCTCAAGGAACCACAGTGTAGATCTTAGGGCAGGTATTAGCAGTCGAACATTCCAAATATAGCCACACACAGCCCTGTCAAGCACCAATAGACTCTATAATCCCTGATTTCTCAGGTTACCTGAGTTTCCAAAATTGCTAGTATCAGCATCTTTTGAGCTTGAACACTCATCTGCAAGTGTACATCCAACCTTCGTAGTCTATTTCTGTCCCTATCAGAATAGTGCCTGTCAGGAGCAACACTCATGTTCTGTGTTGCTGTGTTTTTAGAGAATGTTCCAATTTTTCTGTCTGTCTGTCAGTTTAACACACACACATTGCAGGTTGCCACATTAGCCACATCGGTTTCTCTTCTGTCACTTAGAAGCATGGACAGGACAATGTTGTGCACATATCTTGGTCTTATCTGCTGTATTTGAGAGACCATAGTGGATCACTGCCTGTGTGTGATGTAGAGAAGAATGAAAGGGTTATTAATAACCAGGATATCAATCAGGCGAGTAATCAGTCTCTGTTTGGAATAGGCAAGTATTCAGATAGGTGATGTGTCTTAACAGAGACCAAGGGCATTTTATGATGCTCAGTGCAAGTCATTATGAAGCAGTCAGGCCATTTTTCACCAGTAGACTGGATGAAATTGCTCTGCATTTATGTAACAGAACTGTGTGTGTGTATGTGTGTCTGTGTGTGTCCATGTCCAAACGTGTTTGAGAAAGAGGTGCACAGTGAGAGAAAGGGTATGAGACTTGTCTTTGTACAGCCAGATAATGGCTGTTGGGCCATTAATGCTCCCTGGTGCCACACTGAGCTCCAAGCAGCTTGATCCAACCTGACAGGCCACATTTGGTACAGGAGAAAAGATGACAATGACTAATGACACATCACAGCCAGAAGAGATCAACAATCACGTTTTGAAAGGAGAGAGAGCAGGTATTGGGAGGAAGGAAAAGATGATATTGTCTAGGTTATTCTTTTTTTTTTTTTTTTTTTTGTCTTTTAAAGAAGTCTGAGCTCTCAGTCAGGAGATGAGTGAGGAAATGTAGAGAAAAGTAGCAGATTTATTTTAATAAGTGATATGCTGAGTTGGAAGGGATGAGTAACACTGGATCGAGTGTGTAATCACAGCACAGGGCCACTGCTGCGACTCTCCTTCCACAGCCCTCTTAGCCCTTTTTTTTCTTTTCTTTTTTTTTCTTTTTTTTTTAAGGGAATCTCATTAAAATGCATTACACGCTTCAGTCTAACCCATGCCACCTTCCTCCACATGACCAGGGCGCTTCTAATCTCCATAGCCAACAGATATGCTAACAGTAAAAGTGGAGATGCCAGAGCTGAAGACACAACTGAGAGGCAGCCCTGAGACAGTATTGACGGGCAGATAGTTTAGGAGGAGGTAGTGGTGGTGTTTTATGAGGATTTTATGGTTTAAAATGATTGAGAACAAAAAGTACATGACAGTTATACATCAGTGGACTTTTGATATCACGGAAAAATTGACACCGCATTGAAGTCCTGAAAAATTACCCCTTTATGAAAAGATTCATATAACGAAACCTATTCCGTCCGTATGTAGTCTGCTACAGCCTTATAGTTCAAATACTGCTTGAACTCTTTTATTTGGACAGATTTACAGCTCATTCATGCTTTTTCACACAGCTGATTGGATGACTAAAGCTGGAATTATTACATTTAGACGTGTTCGTGAAAGGGTTTTAGTTATACCGTAACAATGGAGGCAAATGTTCAAAAAAGGTGGAAGTGCTGCATTTTCTAACCAGTATTTACTGAAGAAGTAGAATTAAACAAGAAGTGCAACTTAAAGCTGGTGTTGAAAGAGAGGAGGAAAATGAAACAGGCAAGGTGTGTAAATATATTTCCAACGTGCTCTGATAGCTGTTTCTCTAGCTGCTCCATCTTTCTGTTTCTTTGTTTTTGCCTTTTCTTCATGTTCCAATCCGGCCTCCTGACTTTATTACGTTAACCAGCTCATTGATGCGCAGCTCTGCACGGTGTTGTTGAGATTTGGGATGTCAACTTGCTGTTGGAGAGACGGGAGGGACAATTTTCAGCTGGAACTTGGATATAAATACTGTAAAAAATTAGTATTTAACCTATTTCAAATGGGTATGTATTGAAAAATTGACATTTAATGCACACACAGATCTCTAGGCAACTTAGGTAAAGGTATTATAAAAGGATTAGGACGATGTGTAAACATAAATAATTATTTAAGTTTTAAACATCCTCACAACTTTTTTGGAAGTGGGGTTGTACATGTTGGTGCATATAGCCTCAAGGTTTGCTGGGCAGAGAAATCAACCTTCAAAAGTGCTGAGGTATCAAAGTATGGGTGGGTGTGAGCCTTTTTTGTTTCTCACCTCAACCGGTGTGTAAGGCAGTGTGCTCAGTTCTGCTTGTGAATTGTTATGTAAATTTAATGAAATGAATTATAATGAAATAAGTCTTTGACCACCCCCTGTCCTTGCATTTGTTAAATCTCTTATCATTATTCGCCTATTTGAAAATTATTGCTATTCATTACAGAGACAAGTGTTTATGTTACTGGGCTAATAAGGGGCTGGATCTGTGTTTTTACTGGCTCTTACATCTGTTGATGATTTACAGCTCAGACTGATGATGTCTTCAGAGCTTCTTTAATCAATACTTCACATTAATAATAAAACAGATGGCTACAAATAATGTAAAAAGGTTTTTTTCATGGTCATGAATATAGAGGTTTGTTAATTCCTGTGTTGAAGTCTGTATGTGTTTCACTGATTTTACCAGCCCTAAGCAGCCCAGCAGGATCTCTGCTAAACAGCTTTGATACTGTATATCCGATGGAAAATATCTACCAAAGTGAAAGCACTAGCAGCTAGCCTGCAAGGAGATTGTGCTATCTCAGGAGCAGATAGAGATCAAATTAGAGCTTAAAGAGAGTGTATTTTGGATTTACATTCAGCAGTTTGGAAGAAACAAAAACTGTATAGGGATTAAATGGATGCTCTGTGCCATCTGGCCACGTAAGAAGTACTTGCAAGACTCACCTGGGTGAAAAGCTTTTGCCAAAATGGTTTTTAAATCAGTTTCATTCTGCTTTATGTTTTCCAGTGCACATAGTTGTTAGATTGCACTTAATGCTTAAAGAAATCTAATAAAATTGTGAAAATAATTGATGGAATATTTCCCAGTAATGACTTTTATTTTTAACCATATTGCCTCCAGTGACAAATTATTTTCCGAGTTTTTGAGTTATGGGGCTGTCATCTCTGACAGCAGGCATATCGACACACTGCACTAATAAATGTATTAATTACACATCAGCCCGAGACCCAGAAACTCAGTCAGTCAGTAAGTTACTTAACAGTGTCCACGTTCAGAAAGAGGAAACCATTCCCCACTGTTAGAGTAGCTCTAAAGAGCTCACATCCCATTATATTTGCTACTACTGTGACCTTTTCTCAATTTAAACAATATTATTGTTGCTGTCTAGACTGGCTCCTTCACACTACTGATGAGATATAAAAGTCACTTACCTTCAAGGTCACTTCAAATGATTTCACACATTAAGCAAAGCTTTATTTAACCTGATTTGAACCTGTATGTGCTAAATAACCTGACCAGAACCACAAGGCCTCTTACAATGTGGAGGTCTCTGTTTGCTTGTCTGTAACATGCTGGGATGCAAATGAGGGCGATTTGTGCATGTTGTGATGTCACACAGAGACTGACATTTTGAAGCTTTCAAAGTCTTGGCTCAGGCAAATTGCAGAGGACATTCACATGTCTCCCTGTGGGAACCAGTGTGCAGCGAGAGGGATTAAACTGCTCTGCTGGCACTGTAGGGCTCATGCTACCCTTGTCCTTGTGGATTGGAGCGTGCAGGACGCCTGCCTAATGTTAGCGTAGCAGCCTTCTCTTCACAGTTCAGTTCACTTTATTTTGGCTGCTGCATCATGCTATAGGATATGGTGTCTATGATGCTTTGATACACATCCACTCTACTTCATTTTGTTACATTTTCTTTATCTTATTAAGCAGCAAGTGATTTTTAAAGGCTGTAAAAACAAACCTTTTTTTCAAAGGCATAAGCTGTGTTTGTCGCTAGAGTTTAGTGCGTTTATTTGCATATTAACAATAATTTATTTACCCCTATTGCTTGCATTTTCTGCATAACTAGCTTCCCTTTCTTAATTTTATGGCTCATCCACCAATATTGGATATATCATTGTATCCAATATAATTTATTAAAAATAAAATTGAAAATATACATTTCCATCCATTCGTTATTTGTAAATGCTTATCTTTTTAGGGTCCTGGGGGACTGGAGCCTATGCCAGCTGTCATTGGGCAAGAGGTGGGGTCCACCCTGGACAGGTGTCCACTTTATCAGGACTAACACAGAGACATATACAGACAAACAACCATTCAAACTCACATTCACACCAATGTACAGTTTACAGTCACCAGTTAACCTAACATGCATCTCTTGAAATAATAATAATAATAATAATAATAATAATAAAAAAGACGGGTTTCCTGAGCCTGCAAGTTCCAAACATAACGCGACTATGTTCTTACTTGACTCACCTGACTGGGCCGCATCCTAACGAGGCTAACGAATATAAATGTTCCAGCTGTTAGGATTATTCTGACTGGCCAGTCTGCTCTGCTTTTAATTTCATGACTAGTAAGGCAGAAGGTTGCCAAATTATTACACTGTGTAAAACAAGAAATAATCCAGTTTGGTTTTGTGTAGTGCAGCACGTCTTTACAGTTGTGCGATATGTGAAGTCCTGGATTGATCCGTTCTAGCAAATAGTAGCTCCAAGCATGTTTGTCCTCTCTTCTCTGGAGCAGCTGTACATTTCTACTTTTTGAATTGTACATAGTGTGCCTCTGTGTATTTGCCGAGTTTGATCACAAACAGTGACCCTGATGCCACTGACACATTGTACTTGCTGGGATGTCAAAAATAGCCCAGAGACTGTGCTCCACTCCTGCAGAACAGAAGCAGCATGCAAGAAAATGGAGCAGGAACAGAAAGAGTGTGACAACGAGGGAGCAAAAACAAAAAACCAGGAAAACACAAAAGTGCAAAGGGTGTAAGGCAGTAAAAGGGTATAGAATAACTAAATACAAAGTTAGAGCAGTAAGAGAAATTTGAGATATGGAAGAGTTTATGCACGTTTTTATTTTTTTCCTAGTATGAATTTTTGTGTTTGCCACACTGGATGATTTATTGAAGCACAGACTGGAGATTATCCCTCTTCTCAGCTGTTTACAGGTGCACATTTGTTTAATAAAAGAAAAAAAATGGCAAATAATTCATTTGGAAAGCTGAGTTTTAAGTTGGTTAATCTACCACCTCAGATGAGTATTTAGCCTGCCAGGCGCCTTGTATGTGCAGGCAGCTGCTGACCATTAGTCGGTTTGATTTAGAGTCTCTCAATGACTCACTTGTTCTTTCCATATGCAGATGAGTAGAGTTCTGAGCAAAAGGGCTTGTTCTTTTCTTCACACCACCTCACTGTGTAATTTGTCTTGACGTTTATCCAGGGAGGGTGACCGTGGAAGTAAGGTTAGGAAAATGTCTCATTTGTTTGCTAAGGCAAAGGCTGCTCTGATGAATCACTGAATTGTATACCTTACTCAAAGAGCACCGCAGGATTATATTATAGGTCCATTGATTTGTTAATTATATCAGTGCTCTTTTGTGTCTTCTGCACTAATATTTAGGTAAATACTGGCAGGAATTTGAACTTCCTGCTTTTGGTTAGCTTTGTGATCAGTTTGTTCTTTTAACATATCTCATTTTTTTTTCTTTTTCTTTCTTTTCCTTTCTGTCCTATCTCCCTCTTTTCCCCCGTGTTCCCACTTTTGCTCCACCCTCTTTTGTCTTCCCTCCATCCTTCCTAAGTCATTTTCTGGCAGCTAATGTCTCGTCACCTCCCTCAGAGGTCAGGGGCCTGTTGGAGTCAGGAGGTGGGTCCTCGGCACCAGTAGTGATGCGAGCTTCAGTGGCGGGCTGCAGGATGAGCGTGGGGACACTCCTTAACGGGCTGCTGGTCTCTGTTGTCGCAGCTCTCCTTTGGAAGTATTCCAAGCTAAGTGAGCACGCTGCCCTGCTAGAGGAAGAGTTGCATATGACACGGCAGTCCCAGGAGCTTTCACAGGCCCACATCGACTACCATGTAGCCCTGCAGGCCCTTCAGGAACACGGCACCCGCATGGTCTGCACGGGCAAAATGCACACTGACCGCATCTGCCGCTTCGATTACCTCTGCTACTCTTCAGAAGCAGAGGAGTTTGTGTTTTTTCACTCGAATTTCTCTGTGATGTTGCCTAACCTGGGGTCTAGACGCTTCCAACCTGCCTTGCTGGACTTGTCATCAGTAGAGGATCACAACACCCAGTACTTCAACTTTTTAGAGCTCCCAGCTGCAGCTTTAAAGTTCATGCCCAAGCCTGTGTTTGTACCAGATGTAACACTGATCCTAAACCGGTTTAATCCTGATAACCTAATGCATGTATTCCATGATGACCTACTCCCAGCCTTCTATACTATGAACCAGTATTCAGACTTGGATGATGAGGCTCGACTGGTGTTCATGGAGGGCTGGGGTGAAGGCCCTCATTTTGACCTGTACCGCCTTCTCAGCAGCAAGCAGCCACTACTCAAAGAACAGCTTAGAAACTTTGGCAAGCTCATGTGTTTTACTAAATCTTACATTGGCTTGTCCAAAATGACTACTTGGTATCAGTATGGTTTTGTCCAGCCACAAGGACCTAAAGCCAATATTTTGGTCTCAGGAAATGAGATCAGGCAGTTTGCCAGGGCTCTGATGGACAAAATGAACATCACCAGAGGAGAGGAGGCTGAGAAGGATGGAGGGAGTGCTGAAGATGAAAAGGTGAAAGAGAAGAAGGATGATTACATCGTTGTGTTCAGTCGTTCAACAACAAGGCTGATACTAAATGAAGCAGAACTAATCATGGCCCTGGCACAGGAGTTCCAGATGAGAGTGGTCACAGTATCTCTTGAGGAACAGTCTTTCCCCAGTATTGTCCAGGCGATCAGCGGTGCCTCAATGTTAGTCAGCATGCATGGAGCTCAGCTTATCACCTCCCTCTTCCTTCCAAGAGGAGCTGCTGTGGTGGAGCTTTTCCCGTTTGCTGTAAACCCAGAGCAGTACACCCCATACAAAACACTTGCCTCCCTTCCAGGCATGGACCTTCACTATATCTCCTGGAGGAACACTAAGGAGGAGAACACCATCACCCACCCAGACAGACCGTGGGAGCAGGGAGGCATTGCTCACCTGGAGAAGGAAGAGCAAGAGCGAATTTTGGCAAATAAGGACGTCCCCAGGCACCTGTGCTGCCGCAACCCAGAGTGGCTGTTCCGGATCTACCAGGACACATTAGTTGATGTCCCTTCATTTTTGGAAGTCCTCAAAGAGGGCACGAAGACCAAGCCCAGTTTAAAGAAGGCTAAGCCATCCACCACGGTCTACCCTGGCCGGGTCAGAGAACCCCAATGTCAGACCTCAGTACAAACCACCAATGAGGCTAAACTCACAGTCTCCTGGCAAATTCCCTGGAATCTAAAATACCTTAAGGTAAAAGAGGTTAAGTATGAGGTGTGGATCCAGGAGCAAGGAGAGAACACGTATATGCCTTATATCCTCCCCCAGCAGAACTATACATTTTCAGAGAATATTAAGCCCTTCACTACCTACCTGGTTTGGGTCAGGTGTATTTTCAACAAGAACCTCCTAGGCCCATTTGCAGATGTTCTTATGTGTAAGACCTAGTACAAGCACCTTCCCAGTTTGTTCCTGTGCCGTTTCAAGTAAAAGTTGAACATACTTGTTCCAGGCAGTTTTGAATTGGAACACTAGTTGGCTTGATTACAGACTGAACGATACAGGTGGAAAAATGTCCGATGGTTTGTTTATACTATCCTAGAACAGACTATTGAAGTCTTCCCATAGGTGACTTCTGACTGAACTGTAAAAACTTGGTGGCAGGTACTGGAAGGTGTACTCTCTCTACCTGTGAAGGTCAGAAATCGCTAACTCCTGTCTCTACTGATAAGTCAAGATTCAAATCAAAAGATTTATTTATGTGCAAAATAATATATAACATGTTTTTTAGTATTAGTCAAAAACACTAGTTCTTTACCCTTTACAGTATGCAATATAGTTTTTTTTCTGCGGAGAGAAAGAGATTTTAGGGTAGAAAAATGTTTTTATGGCTTTGTTTTCTAATGCCTGTTGTGTGTGGTACCTGTGTGGCTTGGTTTGCCTACCAATTTTTATTAATTTTTTTATTACATAAATCTTTTTGCCATCTGGCCAAAAGCAAAGCAACTTTTCCCACATTATTGAGTTTTATTTTATCCATGTCACTGTTGAGTTCAAAACTTTGCATACCTTTTTTTTTTTTTTTTTTTTTTTGAAATGGCAAAAAGAGTAATGCGAAGAATGTTTTTCTCAACAACATTATATTTACTCCACATCTGTCGCTTATGACACACTCTTTTCTTTGTATTTTATTATCACGGATCATGTGTAAAAATAGGCTGGTGTTGGTCGAGGATTCATGTATTAAGGTGAATCATCACTAGTACTTTACTTCATCCGTACTTGAGTAAACAAAGCATCATATATAAACCACAGCACTCAGCAGTACACAGATGGATTACTGACCAGCTGCATCTCTCTCTCTGGCTGCTGTCCACACCACCGTGGTGCTGGAACCCACCGCCTTTATAAGTCTAATTTATGTAGCTAATTTGATATGATGCAGACTAATGAGAAATAGCCTGAATTCCGTTGATATAATGTTACGTCAACTCTGACAGCACGTTGTCTCTCCCTTTCTGTCTCTCTGTCTCCTCTTGAAGCGGTCCAGCTGTTTAAGCAACAAATGTGTTGCCTTTAAATCTGCATGTCTCTTTTTAACATACTCCAGCTTCAATGCAGTGCTTCTATCAGCTAAACTAGCTGAAACCCCCCCTGCCCCCAATGCTGTGCTGCTCATTGTTATGTAAAGTTTACATTTGCACCACATAAGCTTCTGCTGTATGATTTTATTTCTCACAGCACAAGGCCTTGTTTGTGTTTGCCTTGTGTTATTTACTTAGGGGTATGCAAACTTTTGCAATGATATAATTTTCATTATTTCACTCTAACTTTGGTTTTGTAGACCTCCTTGCCTTTAGGTTGCTTATGATGAAGGAGCATTTGTACTAGCTGAATGTACAGTGACCCTTTGTACCATTTCTACATAGGTGGATGCAAATGATTTCAATCTTTAAATGCTTGCAAAAGCACAAAAGGGTTTAAAACTATGTTTTGGGGGAAAAAAAGATTTGTCAAGCAAGACTGAATGTTAATGCTACTTTATTCAATTATTTTGATCCTGAGAACCATAAACTAATAATAATAATAATTTTTAAATTATATATTTTGTGATTAAACATACTTTTATTTAATATTATAGTAGGCATGTTTTCAAATTGTTCTTCTGTGTTATAACTGCATAAATAATGTGGAAAAAGTGTTTTTCCTTCTGATTGGCACAATTTTCAATTGTAATAATTATCACTTTATGCAGACAATGAATCTATTAAGCCAGGTGACAGTGTAAGTAGCAGTTTACTGCTGGACAGTTGTGTTGTCCTGCTTTGGGTAATAAGCATTTTTAGGAAGATAACAAGGCACATTGCTGTGTGTTGCACTGCTTTGTGCAAAACTCTAAGTGAAGATAAAATGTTTTCTTTCCTTGAATATTTTCTCACTACTGTACTTCTATTACTGTTGAATGATAGATTGAACCACCAGACATTTATCTGGCTGCTGAGGTTGTTTTTCTGTCACTTGCAAATGCAGTTGCGAATGGCAGCTGGATTGCATTTAACCTTTAGACGTTTGAATTAAAAGTGTTGGTGTGTTGTAGTAGAAATGTAGCAACAGATGGTTTATGCAATGGCATAAGTTAACAATGCACTGCCACCAATTTGTTGTTTTATATTGTGCCATTGTTATGATGCAGTAATCTTTATGAACGCTTTATCCTTGACTAATTCGCTAAACATTAAAATTATCTTTGCTTTAAATTTGTCATAAATACCTTTTTATTTGTTTTGTCTTTTTTTTTTTTTTACTCCGCTGATATGTTCCTAGACGCAGTTCTGTTTGCCAGTATATATTTAAGATTATTTTGAGCCATTGTTGTCTGTGCAGGATGTGGTTGATGATTTAGATATTATTGTGCTTGCATGGTTGGTTGGATTTCTGTGCCCCTGCCCCACATCAGTGTAGGCCTCATACTGTAATGTACTGAGTGAACTGAGAGTGTCTCTGTTTTCTACATTAGCAAATAGTTAACTGTGATTGAATAAAGAAGCTTATTTCTTACGTATCTGCTATTTGAGCAATGTATTATTTTATTTTTTTGTAATGTTGTTATTATATATATGCTTAACCAAACATAAGGTATTAAGGATATAAAGAATAAGTGAAACAAAAAGAAACTCGCATAATTATATTCATGAACTATTGTTAGCAAATGTCTCTGTACATTTACCTTATCTGTACATATTAGGCTTTTGTATGAATTCAGTAAAAAAGCTTAGGGTTGCACATCGTGCTCAGAAAAAGTCAAATGAATTAAAATCAAAGTCTAAGGTTTCACTTAAAATGACAGCCCAAATAAAAACTTTGAATTGAGTTTAATGAGAAGCTTGATGTAATTGTCATGTCTGTTAAAATAGACAGCAGCTGTTTGGCTTAACTTGGCATAGAGACTGAGGGGTAAACAGCTCGACTGACTCAATAAATAAAAGGTCGCCCAGCAGCAGCATCTTTGTTTAAGTTGTAAACAGAAGCTTTGGTTTTACAATTTCCTTCATTTATGGCTGGATGAAAAGTCATTTGTGTAACGTGTTGTCTGGTCACTTACATTATATGTTTATAACAGTACAGATTTTAGATACAGTCATAATGTAGTATTTGGGTTTTCACTTGAAAACAACCACTGCTTCAGATGCTCATCTGGCAACGTGCTTAATCTTGGGGGTTCTTTGTCTTTCACATCTGGCGTAGAAGGGCCAAATGTGAAACACAAAGAACCCCAAGATCTCCCAAACTGTGATACGAAGCTCCTCTGCAAAACTTCTATGGATACTGTCCATGTACATGCAGCAATACATGCAGCTCTTTTCAATATATGTCAATGTACTCACAGTCCACACCACCAATCGGCAGAATCTATATAATCCAACAGTTTTGTTATGATTGTTGTGTTTGTTGCTGTTGCCATTCTTGTCGTTGTTGTCGTCGTCGTCATTGTATCAATGTTCTATATGTTGTTAATCTTCAGCTTTATGTTGAAACTTTTAGCGATTTTTTTTATTTTTTTTTTACATTTTATTCTGGTGCACGTATGTTCATTACCACCATCCGTTTACGACCCACCAAGTTAATGTCCAGTTGCGTGTGATCTCCGCTGTTCATCCAAATTACAGTTTTTCTCGATCACTAACGACACATTTGTAGTAATGATGCTTCTTATCCCCAAAATCTAAACACAAATGCGAAACAAAATTAAAGCGCAGCTCAAAACCATTAAAACCAAACTTTCCTCAATATACTGTAGAAAGTTGAACAGAACCATGTTTTATCTGTCTGTCCTAAGGTTTCGATTGGAATGTGAACAACTGCTGCAGCTGCAATAACTTGTGTTAATAACAGTGGATACCAGTGCTTTCGAAGTAACCACAACTTGCAGCCGGTGACATGTGAAAGGATTTGTACTGTACAATGAACAATTCGCCATTTATGTGTGAAAGACAAGGAATAGTGTTTAAAGATTTGGTAAATGTCTCTGTCTTTTAGTCGATGGGATGTTGAGTTAACAGGCCACATGATAGTTTGTAAGCATTCAAGAAAAACTGTAAAATCACTGATAGGTGAAGTGAATCTGACATCATGTCAGATTTTGAAGTTGATATGGGCAAGTGTAACCTTCTGAAAGACTCTGACAAGGAACAACTGGGCAACAGAGTATATCCAACACAGCAGGGGCCAGATGTGCAAACACTCCACACAGTATGCAGTGATCAGTGCCCACCGAAAGGTTGCCTAAAGAATTCTCTTCGATGTGCACGAGGAGCAAAGACAAAACTGGATGCACCATTAGGAGAAGACAAGCCGTCGGATGCCATGTGATGCTCTGAGTAATGTTTTGCTGAAAAGCTGGTGTTCATGGCAAAAGTATTCGCTGATAATTAATATAACGCTATGTGTCAGTCACGTTGGGCTGTCAGTCAAGTACAATAGAAACCCCAGCACCTCAATATTTGACGCCCCTAAGCACTAATGGAGTAAAAAAAAAAGTGAATCTGTGTTGAAGTTGTTGGATGGCTGGTCCAGTGTGAAATGGTTTCCTGGTGACTGTTGCACGCATGCTTGTTAAAGTAAGGAAGGAAGTACATGTGTACTTTTCTCACTGTACTGTAGGTATACGACATTGATTTTATGCATTTCATCTTTTGACTTAACCTTTTTAAGTCACTCCCCTGGCGTCAAATTGGGGCGCTCCTGCTGGGACGTCCAATACTTCATGCAAAAGGACATAAAAAGCATCAATATTTGACCCCTTGGCCAGTGCCTTCGTCTTACGGTGTGGAGAACAAGAGTGATTTGGAAAGTCCAGCTCTGCTCTTCATTTCCCAGAGTGCTTTCTTTTCCCAGGGCTATTTTCTGCCAGGTTAACTGAAGAGACAGAATGCTGCCTGACAGGTACAGATGGGCAGTGCCAGGCTAAGTGACGGTGGCCTTCCCCAGAGTGGGACAGCATAGAGCCCCGGCAGCACTGACAAAGAGACTGTTGTGTAATGGACTGTGTGTGTGATTAAAGGACATAAAACATGAGCCTGAACTTGGCCTTAAGTGAATTACAGACCTGTTTTTGCACCTGACAGGAATAATGGTGTGTTTTTTTATGAGCCCAAGAAAAAAAGTTCCTTAACAAGAATGAAAAATACTTCTCCCTGTAGTGGATTTATGATCATCACTAATGGAATTACATATCAACCTAATGTAGGTTTTCCCACTGCTGTTTCCCATCAGTGCTTTCTCAGCTTTAATAAATATAGAGTAGAGAGGTATGAAAAGCTTGGTTGTAGTTTATGTTTTCATAAACAGTCACCACATCCAGCTACTCCCGGAAGACCCTTAGGTGTTTCCGGGCCAGATGAGATGCATATAATGTCTTTGGCATGTTCTGGCTCGGCCGTGGGTCTTCTCTGAGATGGACATGCCTTTAAATGTCCAATGGAAGGCACCTCAGCTGGCTGTTTCCCATATGAAGAAGTACTGACTGTACTCCAAGCTCCCTCTGAATGTCTGAATGCCTCATATCGCATCTGTGTTCTCGTGCTTTCAGTCACTACCCAGAACTCTTCTCCACCAGGTATTTGTACTTCTACTAATTGGCTTTCTCCATTTGGCTCTGAGCAGATGACAGTGTCAGGTCTGGGGGTGATGTGAGGAAGAAGCCTAGTAGTGAGGTCTTCTCATGAAGTTGCTAAATGGTGCCAGGGATAGTGCCTTCTTCTCTAATGTCTGGACTGAGGGACAAGCTTTCTCTGAAAAGCTGATTTCTTAAGTGTCATGTAAACGGGAAAGCTGGTTTCCAAAAACAGGGTAAGCTATTCGGGAAACCTGATTTCCATAAGTGGACTTCTGTCACCTGAGCGTGTAACATTTCCTATCTCCAATTTACACATTTAAATAAATAAAGACATCGTGGTAAATATTCTTTGCCCCCATCCATCTTTCTAACCATAAAGGATTCTCTTATCAGTCACCTTTGCTGATGATTTACATTTAAAAAAGGCAAATCTTCTTACTCTTGTAAACGGATAATGCAGCCTAGCTGTGCACCAGCAGTTCAAAACTAAATCACTTTTTATCTACAGCTTTCCTCTCAGATTACATCAGACACCAGACCCTGCAGGAGTCCTGCAGGCTGCTGGCACTTAGAGATGGAGTTTGAAAAAACAAAATAGAAAGAAATATCGTTTGGAATATGAAAGCAAAAGCTGATGGACACAGGTGAAGTGCTCAGCTGTAATGTTTGAGTTATGCTTCTTTTCATTTGAAACATACTAAAAGTTTAAAACCTTACTCCATTAGTCGCCTCAGTATTTATTACAGAATATGGACACGCTGTTGTTTTCTCTGATGTGCTTAAGTGTGAAGCACTTTATATTTAATCTGTGTTAGCTGTCTGTCTTCATTCAACACAAATGGACAAGGTTAGCTGTAGTTTTAATTACAGTTACGATCGAAGTGCAATCTGCAACAGATGTCAAAAACCAACATGGCAATGGCCTCTTTCCTGCACAATACTGCTGCTGGTGTTAGCGTGGCTTCGTGTGCAGCATTTCATGGCTTCTCAGCATCACAGATCACAGAGGAGGTGTTATTACTTTGTAAGAGGGTACACCCTGAATCTCCCTGATAGTTTTCCCTCTTCAAAGTCAGCCCAGAGACTGGACTGCAGGGAAAAGCAATGATGCTTTAAACCACAATATCTCACAGTTATGTTCAGATAGTCATCACATGAAAGGTGTGATAACCACCAATCATATTCATGTTGAATTGGTTTATCAAACCAAACAAAATCTGTCCCCACTATTTCCCACAATGTGGGTGGAATGTCAGAGAAATAACAGAGATGGGAGGAAATTGGTTCCTGGGGCTGTGAATTACAGTAGGTTTACAATTAAAATGTTTAACTAAGAAAGTGAATATTCTTAGTCTGCAGAATAAAAACTGTTTGTTTTTGTTTTTTTGTTTCTTTTTTTAAAAGTGGAGCTTCTCAAATGGCAAAAATGATTGGATTTGTTCAGATTATAATACAGGATCTATTTTAAAAACATTATAATATAATTTTCTTCAAAATATTGTACAGCCCTATGTACAGGGGTCAGTGTGGGCACAGTTACCAGTCTGTACCCACAGACTACAGAGCCCCACTGCAATTCATTTTAATTTGGTGATGTGGAATGTTTTTTGTTGGCTTCTGTCCGTTACTCATCAACTTTATATGGATGTAACAGAAGTCAAATGTTTACGTCTACGGTTACTTTATGTGAACTAGGTTTTCAGCTGGATTTTTCCAATGAGGTTTGTATTCAGACTAAGCTGCTTAACCCCCAACCCCCAACCGGCAGGATCCTCTAAAAGTGAGTTTGGACTCACTAATGGGCTTCTGGCCTTTCACAGAAACAATGTGCTGCTGTGAGGAAGAGTGTCACGTTAATCTGTCCGTGTTTGAAGTCAGGGTTTTGCCTCATTGACTCCCTCCCTCTCTTCTCTCACCACTCTCCCTCCTTTGCTCTCATTCTGTGTCTCTCTCACACAAGCGTCACAAGCTTTGAACTGTGACTAAAGCTTTCTGGTGTCTCTCTTTCTGTGCCCCTGTTTGATCTATGTTAAAAGGTTAAGGTGACTTTGGGGGATTGTTCGGGGTTGGAAGTGTGTAAAGTTCATGTCAGTGTCTGTCGGTGCCACTGGCTGCATGAAACTTACTTACTTTATTAAAGTAGAGTGTAAATATGCGTCGAACTAGATTGTTCACAACAAAGTTGCCACAAAACATGTGACGTAATAAAAAATTTTAATTGAAAAAAATATGAATTATGCAAAAACAGTTATGTTTTGCCTGTATTGATTTTTATTACTTTTTCATTTGTGTCGTGTCATTGTTACGTTATAGGTGTCTACAGGCCCATCTTAGAGCTTGATCATTAATTAAGCGCATTGGCTCCAGAGGTATAGAGCAGTCATTCACCAGGTGTGGGTAAATGGTTCAATCCCCCTCCTCTTTCATCATGTATTGAAGTCTCCTTGTGAAAGACGCTGAACCCGAAGTTGATTCCAGTGGTACCAGTCATCTAGAAAGGCTCTATGTTAGTGCAGCCCATTTGCCTTTTAATACTTAGACCTTAACTAACAAATGATTTTATGAGGTTCACTTTAGCTGAGACCGTTTTCAGGGCTTTCACCTGTTTACCTCAGCTCTGCACTGGAGCAGTATTGACAGCTGTACCTCTGTGTCACCACTGCTATGATAATGCAATTGCTCTTACTGCTAATACCTTTATTAGTACTACTTGAAAGGTGGATACATTTCAGCTTTAGTTCTCTAGTGTATTTACACTTTTACAGCCATTTTAACTACTCTCATTACTTGGCCACTGGTCCAGATCCTTTAACTGCACACACAGCAGTTGATCCTTCTAATTACACTTCTTCACCTAATAGTCCAGTCTTCTAACTGCATGCCCTCATGTTTCATGCTCTCACGTGTTTAACAGTCCGATCAGGGTGGGATTATTGCACCAGAATGACACCGTCATGGAGGGTCAATGTGGGACAGTATCAACCGATCTCACCACAATAAACAGTGAAAAGTATTGAAGGAAAAACTTATTGAGCTGTCACTTATCACCCACATCACCACTAATGTTGCTTCTGTAATGATCATTAACATCTTTGACTTCGGTTTATGGTGTGGAAAAGCACAACTTCGTGAGGAAGAAATCTATTATGAGTAAACGATGATTAGACTATGTTCCCTAGTGGAAAACAAGTTAAATCCGCCAGACATACACAAAGAAGTATGGAAACAATTACATCTATAACGCAGCCTTTATTTATGCATCTACATTGGTAAAAAGCAAGTATCCCCATCTTAATTCTTTCCCAAAGCTACATGTTGTAGTGGTCTTTTAACATGCGGCTCACAGTAAAGAATAGAATAGACTTTAATGTCATTACACAATAGAGGTACAATAAAATTGTACAGTACAGTATTTTGCCAGCCTTTTAAAGAAAGGTTTTAAAGCTAACAAAGCTTGAAAATACTAAAAATCTGTAACTTTAATTGGAGTCTGCATATATTAGCTTTTTCTGTTTACCTGACAGCTTTTAAAATGCATTGGTATTTTAATTAATTGAAGCCCTTCCACTTCTACTTATTCAAATACACTTCAGATCTCCCCCCAAAAGGGGTTTTCTGTGCATCAGTCACTATATATAGTGGGCTCAGGTGGGGTCAGGTAGATTCTGACAATACATCTTTTTCCATCTGGTGAGATTGATGAGATTCTTTCCAAAGAGCTCCAGCATCAGGTTCATGGGGTTGGGAGGCTTTGAGGAATCAACTCTCTTTGTCTGCAGTGTTGTTATATTTTTTTATTCCTGGCATCATTTAGTCACCACTTCCCTGTTATGTCATTCTTTCCTTTTCCCTGTTTTCCCGTTCATCCATTCTGAGCAGTCTCCAACCATCTCTAGATTTTACCCTGTGAGCCAGGGGACCCACTACAGATACATCAGCATAAATAAGGTATGAGGCAGTTTACCATTACCACACACACACACACACACACTCATCTCTGCACTTTTCCAGCTGAAGGAAATAGTTCACTCAGGAGGATATTCATATTTTCCTTGAAAGATGTCGGAAAGACCAAGAGTTCCGAAGACTTAGACTGAAATGGGACTGACATCAGCCTGGTTGTGTGAGCTTTAAAGAGAACTTGAAAAAGAACAATTAACAGTCTGAGTATTCACATTAAAATAGCTACAGGGATTATAACATCTTACAGTTAGACTAACTTTATTTAAAGCACCTGTTCTTACTGAATATTTTACAGGTACTATGGAAAATGGCTTGTTTCTAATTCTTGGAAGGTTTCACTAAACTGAAGATCTTCCTCCGACATGATCAAGTGCATGTTTGAAAGTCAGTTATTCTCCTTTATTCAGGAGACTCCTGTGAGCCAATCCAAAGGGGAAAACTCCAACTGCTACTTACACCAGTAGCTAGAATGTTATTACCTTAGCTTATTCGCTGTTTAAGATGGCACAACAGTGGTTTGGAAAATATGTTAGAAGTCTCGTAAGTAGAAGGTGGTTTTTAGCTGACACTTTGGCAGAGTCTTCACCCCCTTGGGACTATTATGTTGGGGCGGCAGTGGTTCAGTTGGTAGAGTGGCTACCTACCGACCATAGCATCAGAGGTTCGCGCCCCGCTCTTCCTGACCACATGTCAAAGTGTCTCTGTCCGGGTGAGTTCAGGGTCACCACAGCGGTGACCAAAACATTTGAACCACCTCTTATAATGCATTCCAGTGCAACTCCACCACCCACTTCGACCTCAATAATAAACGGAGTAGAATTATCACCTTTCTGACAGTTCAACCTAAAAACTGCGGAGTTGAGTAAAAATGAGAAATGAGTAAAAGTAGAATTCATAGCAGAGCTGCTGTATTGGATTGCATTAGATTGTACAGGTGGTCATAATGTTTTGCCTGATCAATGTATAAAACTACATATATCTGAAAGGGCATCTGTGAGCCTCTGCAGCCTACGGTTACCCATGATTCACTTCAACATTTACTTCAATGGAGAAATAAAATTCCACATCAAGTCTTATATAAGGAGATTGGTGTTGGCAGCGTCAGTAGGGAAGACATTGTTTCAGTGGTTGATTGGTTGTCACCTCACAATTGGGTGGATTACCATGAACTTTGTTGCAGATGTTCATGGTCCCCAAAGGATGAAGCCTTCTGATTCTGGTGATCCCTGAGGTCTATTGCAATTAAGATCATGGTAATCTATCCAGATGTGTTTCACTTACCCGGGTATATCTGGCTATGTATCTGGCTGGGTACTACAGGCGGGAATCACAGGTCAGCTCACGATACAATACAATCACTATAATTTGCCTGCATTTCGATATGTCACCACACTAGGCACCACACTGCCTGCTTCAGGCAGACAGCATTTTCTTAGGCATACATGCATAAGAAAGGTTTTGATTATGCCTTCAAATGGAAAAAATCATGTCCCTCCCTCATGGGTACTTTTCAAAGTCTAGAATTCCTGAAGTCTAGAAGTGTAGAAATTTATTGCAAGTCTATCTGCACCAGACCACGAATCACCAATCAGGTTAACATTATTTCAAAAATACATATATTTGCATTTGAAAGTTTTCCATAAATTTACTACTGCAAGAGCCTGTAAAGTAAAATGTATCAGAGTACAGTACAAATGAACTCCTGTCCAGTCATGAAAAGGATAATCAATTCCAGTGCATCCATACGTAAATGAAATGGGCTGAAATGGGCAGCCACGTACACTTCTGAAAGGCAAAGGACAATTTATTTGCTCTCTATTTGTTTAAGTTGCTGAATCTGCACATATTGTGTGATATGTTTTATGCACATTGGAAAAATAGCTGTGTGCTATTGTGCTGTGCTGGTATGTGGCCCAGTGCTAATAGAGGGTTGGTATAATTGGTTTTTAGCCTGGAGCAGCAGAAGGGCATCTACCAGCTCTAATGTCTTTACCATAATAACACTATCAGTCAGTGACATGTGAATGTTATTGCAAAGAAATCTGCATCTCTTGTCTCACTGTCCAGCACTGAACATGCATCTTTACACTGCTCCTACGTCAGTACCTGTTATGTGGCTGCCACACCTGTATCAAGACAAAAGTTACCATGTTCTGTCGTTAAAACTGGGGCATTATAATTACATAACCATACAACAGAAATATGCTCATTTGTGTTGCATTACATGGAGCCTAATGACTCCAGTGATTTGTTCTGTTATTGTTCGTTGACTTTATATACAATGAGATTACCATTTGGATGTTCACACGTGGACAATAAACCCTAGTGTTTTTTTTCCTGTAATGCTTCAGCAGTATACTATATCTTTCACTTCACAACTTTGTGTTTGGTCTGTTGCATAAAATCCCAATAAAATACATTTCTAATTGTGGTTGTAACGTGGCAAAATGTGGAAAATTTCAAGTGCTGTGAACTCTTTTGCAAGGCACAGGATGTGGCAGGCAGGAGGCTAATGTGTTGGCTGCTGTCACATAGCTCCCGTGTAAAGGAGTGACAGGTTTCTGCAGAAAAGAGAGAGAGCAGCAGTCACATGAGTTTTCATGCACACCCACTTTGTGCATAAATGTTCAAACGCATAATCCACACTGCATGTTTTAGCAAGGAGCTATAGCTGCTACACTGTGAAAGTAAGCTGCATGAAGGAAGGATGGAGACAATACCATGTACGTGTGTGTGAGGGTGTGTTTTTAAAATATGCATTATAATAGGAACTTTTTTTAATTTTTCTTTTTTTAGCTTCAGCTGCAAATGTGACAACGTTACACCCAGATTGTAAAGACTCTTGGGTGGAGACGTACTTATTTTAAGACAAGACACAGCTGACAACTCAAACTGGTTCGTCTCGACCTAATATATTTGTCTGACTCTTAGTCTGCAACTCCACAGCAATTAGTTAATACTTTCCATGCAAAGCACCAACTGATGAAATGAGTGAGTAGTGAGCAGTGTTGGAAATAAAACATGTTGTACCACTCGCTGTATCCTTGTCCTCTGTGTGTTGAGGGCATAACTGGTTTCCAAGAACATGTTAATATGCTGCTGTGATCTTTGGATTGTATAGATCACAAGTAAAAACAAGACTTTAGGTTCTGTTCTGTTCAAGTGCCTGCTGGTCCGTCGCTGGGCTAAGACCACATTTAGGTTTTTACTCTTCTAGAACATGCAATTGGGTGGAAACCATGGAATAGAAGCACAGCTAGACATCAAACTGAATCTGAAAATCCTATCATCATGCTAACAGGGTTATAGGGACCTGACTAAATGTGATCAACATCATTCTGCTTCCCGGCAGGTTCATCAAGATTAAAAATTGCATCAAACAGGAAGATAAGAACCTGTCCTCTTTATCCACACTTTCTGAAACACCCACACTCAGCTACAAGAGCTGCAATATTCAAAGTGAGGATTTAGTGCTTAAAAGTGGGGCTCAGACTGGTGGAAAGAAGAACGGAGAGGAGAAAGGGAAGAGAAACCAGTTTGATAAAGAAGAAATAGAACAGCAGAAGTTTGTGGTGGTGACCTGTCTCTGTTCCACTTTCCCTGCTCTACACTAAACATTAGTTTTGGTTCACTTTTGCCCGCTGTGGAAACATTATTATGAGCTGATGGGCACAAACCAAGCATTGGTAAATATAGTATAAAAAGCACTGGTGGTCGGCAGCAGTCCTCGCTACAGCTGAAAGGGAGATGCATGAATGGAGAGGTCGTCGGGGAGAAGTGGGGGTGCGGCACTATCGAGGTGACCATGCCGGCTGTGGAGTGGAATTTTCTGGATTGGCTCCGCTTGTTATATTCTGTACCTCTGACACATATTTCCTTCACGTATCATAGAGAAATGTGTTATATAACAGTATCAAGCACTAATACCACCTCCTAGCTGATTCATGTCCTATGTATTATGTTCAAAAGGCAAAATGCTGTTCTAAAGTGATACAGTTGTTTGGAGAAAGTGAGTCTTTTACATTCAATCATTTTTTCCCTTCAAGTTGACTCAAATTCTTACTGTCGCTGTAGCTCAGGAGGTGGAGCACTCAACCCCAAGTTGCTCTTGTGTTCCCACAACATGTCAGTAACTCAGTGAAAGCTGCTTTTTGGTCTTATGGCACTGTGTGCTATTATACTTGGCTTATTGTACCTGACTGAACAGGCAGCTGAAGATTTCCAGTATGCATGTGGAGTACTACATATATGTAGCTAAGCAAATAGCATAAATGTTTAACCTTTTATTAATTGTCATTTTTACTGAGCAATACAGTTCTTCCCCTAAGCCAGATGTGTAAATGATTGTTATGAAGACTGCACCTGTCGCTAATGGCATGAAAAGAGCAACTGATTTGACAAGTTTCTGTGGAAATGCTCCAAAAAGCACAGTCTTTATGATGTTTGGTTTCCAGAAGTGTGGAATCCTTTTTATTACATATTTTAAAAGTTACATGATGCATTGCGATGTTTTGTAGTTATGAGATGTCTTCTTCTTACAATCATGTGTTCTTATGATCCCAGACACTCCATTGTGGATCATTGATGATATTGATGTTCATGTTCATCATGTATTAGATGAGCAAAAAAGCACAGGAAGAGTATTTGATTTGGAAAAGGCCACTTGTGGTCAAAACCATGGTCACATGGCACAATTATTATTCTCTGAAATCAGTTTATTGCTCACAAAAAATGTAACCAGTGAGTGTCAGTGATTGATTTATGACACCGCTATGTTTGGTATTGATGCCATGTAAATCAGTAATTTAGCCTCCTATCCAAAATGAATTTAACGAATGCCTGAGAACTTGAAATGGCCAGATTCAGTTAATTAGTCAGTATGAACACACATCATATCTTTATTTTACATTTCAGAGATTAGCTTCCTCCTTTCACTGTCCCAACTCATTTCCTCTTTAGTTTATAAAAAGGCTTTATACTGTTTTATTATAGGAGGATGATATTTTAAATCATGTATCTGTGCAGGTGTGTTTGTGCAGATATGGTAAACTCCATTTAATATATAATACATGTATTCAATTCTACCGTGCACCAGGCCGAGGAACAGCTGCAAAATTGACAAATTGTGTATCTTACTGAATAACTGCTGCTCTTATCACTTTTGTTTCCTAGCAGATAAACTCTGAACCTTTCTGCTTCTGCTTATATGCAACTGCTGCTGACACCGAGCAACTGCTGATAGAAGCACCTTCAAGGCGATCCAGTCAGAGCTGCTGGGTGAGAAAAGGAGGATGACGCAGCTGGAGCCTGCGCTCGTCTCTTGGACAGTGAATTACTTGACCTGCAGGCCACAATATGTTCACCTGAAGAACTGTATCTCCAGTGAAGGCACGGAGGTGGACGTTATCTCCAGCTACAGGTACCTGGGTACCTGGGTTGTGGTGGCCAGTGAGCTGTTTAAAGTATTCTTCTATTATATACTACAACCCCAATTCTAAAAAAGTTGAAATGATGTGTAAAATGTAAATAAGAACGATGCAAATCTCAAAATGAGCTAATATTTTTTCTATGAAATGGTAATATGTCTCAGTTTCAACATCTGATATGTTGTTGATGTTCTATTTGCACATCATTGCATTTTATTTACGTTTTACACATCGTCCCAACTTTTTTCCAATTGATGTTGTATTACTCACCTTCACACTTTCTCAGTTTATACAGATCCCTCAACCCATGGTATTTATTTTGAAATGTATGTTAGTTTGCATTCCTGATTGTATTGCTGCTCTTCATTTTATTTGATCTCATTTTGTTCCCTTTCCAAATGTAGTGACAATAAAAATGTCCAGATCTTAATTTATTGTCCTGTGTTGTATATCAGAGTGGGACTTAAGCTGGGAACACAAAATAATGATCAACAATAACGAACATAACAACCTGCTATATGTGTATTTGATTTCTAGATTACTACGTAAAAATCAATACACAGACCAGTGGGTAAAGCCAATTGAGTCCATTTAAGTCACTTGGATGAATATGTCCCCCAAAATGAATGTAAAATTGGTGTCATCCAAGCGAGGAAAGAAAATACCCCCATTACCTGCATGACCTCCTGTTCCCAGTGAGGAGGCCTTGAATCCTCATGTTCACATTACAGCCTCCAGGTAGCAGCAGCAGACCTGTGACTTTCCTCTGCCTCAATAGTTCATCTTTGTTGCTCTAATAACCTTCACTGTACAGCTCCATGATGATAGCTATTATAGATGAGTCATGGGTGACTAGTCATTTATGTTAGGCATCTGTCTCTCTGTGTCCTCTCCTCGCTGTCTTTCTCTCCCACACAAACACACACATGCACACATACAAAAATGCAAATGTTCTCATACATTGGCTCTGTTGTGCATTCACACAGTGGAAATAAGATGAATATGTTGTTGCAGCCATACATCAGAAACTATTTGCCTTAGAGATGCTTTGGTTTAAATGTTGACACTCTTGCACTCTCGACTTTAGAGAGCAGAAGAAGTGAGTGTACAATCCATCTACAACAATTAAGCCTGTGGGGCAAACAGCTCAAAAAATATATGTCTAATCCCAGAGATGAGCAGATACTGCAGGTTTACATTCTTGGTCCAGTGGGACATTTCCAGCTGAGGTTATTTAAATAGCTTTTTTCGTTTTTAACAACACTCTGTAGCCAAAGACCAACAGGATTAAGTAACAATGCATAACCTGCTTTCAAAAGAAGAAGTTACTGCTGTTACTGCCCAAATGGATTTGCACTTATTTGCTGCTGCCTTCTGAGTTGATTATAGTTGAACTTCTTCCAGCTCTGCCTTGCCGAGTAACCATGGCAACGACACAAACCACGCCAGGAGAAAGATGCCGCATTTAACTACACTGCTGTCAGAGTTTACAGAGTTGTACACCTCCGCACCAGCATGAAGAATATAGTGTACATAAACATTAACTCCGGAGTGCAACACAATAATTTTACTTCTCGTTAGCTACACTGGCTGTTTAAGTGGTGTCAGCACAAAAATGTATGTTGTTTTGAACCAGTGTAGAGACTTTATAACGTATGTATGAATTCATTAAGCATGTTATAATCCAGATGGAGCCTAATGAGCTGGATCAAAAATGTGTTAAACCAGAAGCAGAGAGATTCATCCTATTTAAAGGCAGCAGGGTTTTCGCACTTTGGGTCAAAAAAAAGGATCAAGCTTTTAAACACGTTCTCTTTACAGCCATTTATTTGGTGATGAAAGAGGGAACCACAGACTAGTCATTAATCCATGAGCCAACAATATGACAGGAATTTAAATTCAGAGCTGTCAAGACATAGAACAGCTTTGAGTGATATGATCTCTTCTTTTCACAGAACCAAATACCAAAAGCACAAAGCGACAGTATAGTTTTCTATTCTCTCCCTTGATTTCCATCCAATTTTCATCCCTTCTCTTTCACCTGGTACGTCTGTACACTGCTGTGCATTTCAACAGTATGTCAGAACAAGCACCTAAAACTATCAAAAATACACATGAAATATTACATGTTTGAGACACACACTCAAATACATTCAATGTATTTACACATATACTGTACAGTGCTGCATATCAAAAAGCTTTCGGGATCCAGTCCAGAAGCTATTTACTGACAGCCATTTTTAATCCCTCGATTAAAAGCCAAATCCTTATCTCATAAAAACAGACATCCAAATCAATCAGTCGATCTGCTGCTAGCACTCCATAATCAGCTTTCTGTAATTTGCCTCACGTTTCCCATCTTTGAGGGGAAATTTGCTGAGATGTTAGTGAATGCAGCTCGAAGGCTCAATAAATGTAGCATGAATATGTTTGAAGTGACGTGAAGTAAGCGTCCCATATAAACAGAAAGAGCTATGAGGACATGGGAGTCTGTGCAGATTTAACCATATGTCAGTCCAACAAGACCAGCATGCTGACACACCTAGAGGCATGTGTTTGAGTCTGATTTCAGAGCACAATCACAGTGATCTCTGCGTGCAGCATGAAGGAGAACAAAAAAATCAGCTTCACTTTGAAAATCAACTGGTTGATGTAAGATGGCACTGTTTCAGGGAGTTTGCTGTTGTCTTCATTTGTCGGCTTAGTAGCTTATGTAAACCTTTTTAGTAAGTCTGCCTTTGGAAAGGGTCCTTTAGCTGTAACTTCAAGATCTACTAATGGTTTAAGCTATAGGATATATTATTATGGATTGGGTTTATCCTTCTCTGGCATGACTCTGAAAAGTGCTGCAAAGCAAAATATGTACATACATTTATGGAAAATGTAATAACTTATCTTCTAAGGATCAGTTATTAATCACTACAACATTGACAGTAGATGGTTATCTTTTCCTGACTAGCTGGAAGGACAAACCAGTGAGTGTGCACTAACATTTTTATTATTTCCTACTATTCATGATTTATTAAGAGCACAACTGCTGCCTTTGTTTTAAAATAAGACACCCAGCATTTATAGAATTTGTTAATGGCTTAATTTTTAATGCCTCATCAGCCAGAGGGATCTTTTTACAGCCTGGCAACCCCAAATGATGTTACATAGTCCAAATCAAATACTTTAAAGGTATGAGTTTATACACTGTTGCCCATAACTTTGGAATACCTCTTTACCACTTTGCATGAAATGGTTGTGACAATGTGATTTATTCTTGATAGACAAAGTGTATATCTTCTGAAACCTTTATTGAAGAATCTCTTCCAAATATATCACAGTGAAAATTAAAACAAAATGATTCTAACTTTGTGGAAACAGTGTATTTCTTATTTCATACATTATTAGGTTTTTGTGATTCTGTGTATATGAGATAAGTTTTTTTTCTATCATCAAGCATCCATCACAGATGATGAAAAAAAAGACCACCTTAATATCAGATATACACAGAAGATGTCCGCTGTCCT
This sequence comes from Channa argus, assembly GCF_033026475.1. Taxonomy (NCBI): domain Eukaryota; kingdom Metazoa; phylum Chordata; class Actinopteri; order Anabantiformes; family Channidae; genus Channa; species Channa argus. Next base: position 25,625,477 of record NC_090203.1, read on the forward strand.
AAAACCAAATGCTGTATATGAAATATAAAATATAAAATCATACCTTTGTGGTATTTTGATTTGCTCCTTTGTAACATATTTGTTTAATATCAAGCTCAATGTGCAGAGCATTGGGTTGGAATGCAGAAGGTCGCAGGATTGAATCCCAAAACACCAGGTGCCCCTGCCCAGCTACCAAGGGCCACCTTGGTGCCGGTCCCAAGCCCGGATAAAATGAGAGGGGTGCGGCACGTAAAAACTGATGGCAAATTAAAATGCGGAACGCGTTCTGCTGTGGCGACCCCTGAAGGGACAAACCAAAAGCTGTTGATTTGAAGCATCCATCAAAGATCTAAAAGACAATTTCAGAAACGAGCTTGACTGCAGCTTACTATCTAAACCAAAAGGAGCTATTGAATAGTAGCAAACAGTTTAGAGCTATTCAGTAACAGCTAACAGGAGAACTGAACTCTCCTGAAACAGTTATCAATCACATGGACAGACAGTTAACTTATGTATTTTTAGATTTCATTTTTGACCAGTACTGGGTTTCGAACTCCGCAGTAGGTTTTCTTTTTTTTTTTCTTCTTTTTTTCTTTTGAAATCCTTTACTGATTCCATGGGGAAACTAGGATGCACTTATTGGCAGAGCTGCCATAGAATGTACTCAGCTTGGGGTAAAGTACCTTAGTAGTATCAGTAGGGGGCAAGATTCTTTCGATAAACTTAGTATAACAATCAATTCAAAAGTAATTTTATCACACTATGTGCAGAGTAAAAAGTAATTGATCACTCCCAGCTATATTGTCAATTAGTGAATTATTCAGTTAGAAGACACCCGTCTGATGCACCCAACCAAAGAATGACTAGCACCAAGCACACTGGCTCTGGTGCTGGGCGTGGGGGTCTCAACAAACTTAACTCAAATCACATAATTTGAGTTGAGTTGAAAACTTATTTTCTTATGTTAAAATGTTGAATAACTCCAGAAGTATAATGTACTACAGAGAATAATGAGTTTTACTTAAATTGTCCATCAATGTTTCAACTTTATTTAAAAAAAAGTATTTATTAAAAAAAAAAGCATCCATCACAGATCTAAAAGACATTTTCAGAAACAAGCTTGACTGCATCCTACTATCCAAACCAAAATTTTATTTTATATTTTTACCAGAGTGATTGCAAGTGAGTTAGTTGTTCATGTGATCGTGCAGATCATGTAAGTGATCATCTTTTTCTGTGGGGTGGGTCCAATGGGTTAAGCGCCACCACAAGAACTCAGTGGTTAGTGCCAAAATGCTGAACAAGCTTAGTTACACCTTAGGTCTAAATAAAAGAGCGATACTCGGCAGCAGGGTATCAATTGTATCTCACAAACTTAAAAATTGCAAGACATAAACATATTGATTTTTTTTTTACTAATGTCATCCTGAACTCATCCACATAAAGACTTTTCTACTGCACCTTGGTCAGGTCAGCTCAGTCACAGGTCTCTCATGAGCCAGAGTTTGTTGTCCTTGATGTGCTTCAAAAGAATCTTCCCTCTCTGCTCTACCATGTGAATGAGAGGTCTCAGACCCCTGGCCCCACCTCGGCTGTCCCAAAACGTCCGGTCTGTGTAGAGGGAGCGTAGAAGAAGACTCTCCAGACAGCCTGACTGGAGCAGGGACACTGCTTTCTCTGGAAATCTGAACAAGACAAAAGTCAATAACAACAACGTTAATGTGTGAGATCCGAGTGTACAAGAGAGTTTAAGAAATTTGTCTTGGTTAAACATAAAAAGTTTGCCCAAAATGTTGTTTAAAATGGCAGTGGGTAATTTAAGCTCAGAGGATATAGCTCTGTGTGTGAATGGCACTTGATGAAAGCTAACCTCGTGTCAAAAACTGAAAGGATTCATACAATAGGCTAAAGCTATGTCTCAATTCAGGGGCCTCACCCTTTGACGGCTGCATTTAAGGGACAAAAATAAAATATGGCCAAAAAAATGCAGCATTTCTTCTCTATGTAATGAAGAACCCCACTGGGAGTGATAGTGCTTGGGGGTATGTCCAATAATTTGTATTATGTTATTTTTAAAATATTCAGATGGTGATGTTTCCTTGTTTTACTGGTGCTCGAATCAGTGTGTGTTTAGTTGTCCCTAGTATTTTAGTTCCACCTCTCCCAGCTGTTAGCAGGCGTACATGCTACCCAGCATTCCATTGGGTGTTTTCATTTTGTAAAGTTGCAGTTATTAGTGTGTCCAACCAAGAATAAGACAATTCAGTGTCTTCTTTTTGTTCAGCCTTCACGGTATATGCTGTCTATAAAAGCCACATGCATATAAAGACCATGTATAGGGCCCCTGAAGTGAGTCACAGATATTATATTCAGCTAATTTCATAGCAATGTAGATGTCACAATTTTTCATTGGTGCATATCTGAAAATTTGACCAATAAGTAACTTTTGAGGCTATTTAAAATGGATTATGAGGGAGTAAAAAGCTGACCTATTTATTTTTTTGTAAATCCCAGCTTTTCTGAAATTGCATTTGTACACCATAATTGCTGCATTCACGTAAAATTAGTCCTGCATCTAAAAGTGACATGGCACACATAATCTTTAGCTTGTGCTTGAAATAAGTAAAACACATAATAAAATCTAAGCTCTCTGATTGGCCAACATCCTTAGTAATCCTATGTGACAGATAAAGGGGAATATCTAACAAAGCTGATTATTTCAGCATATTGAATGGCAGGCTAATTGAATGCACACTAATCTAATCAGACAGACATTGTAACAAAACCCTGAAAAGCACTCAGTGGATGTTTCTGCTGCTGATTTGAAAGCTATTCACAAGCCAAATATGGTGTTAGATGAGTTTCATTTAGTTCAATTCAATTCAACTTTACTTATATAGCATCAATTCACAACAAAAGTCATCACAAGGCACTTTACAGAACAAAGTAAAGACTCTAAAGATGTACAGAGAGAGGCAAAAATGGAGAGGAAGAAAGCTCCAGCAGAACCAGGCTCAGGGTGGGCGGCCATCTGCCTTGACCGGCAGAGTTCTGAAAAAATTTCTTACATCAGTCTTTCTGCCTGATATCAGGCCAAAGCAGTGCGTAATGAAATGTATCATGTCTGGGTGACGGAGTAACACATATTTTAAATGTGCGTCCTCTTGTCGTGAGATAGTGCATTGTACTTACTCATCAATGCCCTCAACCAGCCTGAAGTTGAGGTTGTCAGTGGGCTGATGTGGTCTGCCAGCATTGTCTATGAACACCAGTCTGGAGGGATCTGTTTTTCGGACCTTAACACACACACACACACACACACACAGAGTGACACATGAGAACTGCTGGTCTTTCGGCCTTTTTCTTACATACAAGTATTATTTCACACAGTAAGTGCAACTGTCAAATACAAACCCCATTTCCAAAAAAGTTGGGATGCTGTGTAAAATGTAAATGTAAAGTAAATGCAATGATTTACAAATCATTTACACCCACTTTAATGGAAATAGGAAAAAGACAACATATCAAATGTTGGAACTGAAAAATGTGATTAAAAAAACATTTTTTTGCCCATTTTAAATGTAATTGTAACAACATGTTTCAAAAAAGTTGGTACAAAGTCGTGTCACTGTGTTGCATCACCTCTTTTTTCAAAAACAGTCAGTGTTTGATAAAAATAAATATTTTTCCAACTCCCGAGGCTCTGAATGTTTTCAGAGGATGACAGCTCTGGACTGCAGACAGACCAGTTTAAAATCTGGACTCTTACTACTGGTCCATGTTGTTGCACTACATGACTTTGTTTTGTTATGCAGGTAAACTTATCAATGAATAAATAATGCTGTCATGAAATCCTTTTCATTATAGTATTATGGGATACGCACCAGAATGTGAACCAACTGCAGGCCCTTGGTGTTGCCACACTTGGCATTTAACAGGTTCTCCACACAGAGCTCTTTAGGATCAGGGGTGAAACCACAGCAGTACCTGTCCAGCCGGTCATTGACCTGTACCAACACACATCAAACACATCAGGGAATTAGGGAATTTTATATACAGTTATTCCCAATGGGGAAATAACACCAATCCATCCTTAGTTACACTAGTTTTCCCTGTCAGGATGCACTGTTTCTGTCCTCCAGGTGGATGTTGTTAGGGTCACATGCATCCTGTGAGAAAGATTTTATCTACATTTTTATGTATAGTTGATGTTCGCCACCAACCACAGTCTCTGTTCTAATCAGTTTTCATTTTGTTAAAAATTCATTGCATTATTTTTGCTTTACACTATATTTGTGCAGTAGCAGGGTGGTGGTGGAACACTGATTAGATTGGTTGTCCATTGAGGTTTGGTAGGACAAGGCCCAACTCCCCACTGTCCCTGAAGTGTCCCTGAACAGGACACTGAGCCCCCAAACTGCCAATTCCATAGCAACTGAGGTTACACATGCCAGTGTGCTCTGTGTGTCCATCACCATTTATCATACTATGAATATGTTTAAACCTTTATTTATTCACAACCGTTTCACTGAGAAACTACTGATTAGAATGTATACGTTATTATATGCTGAACTAATATCCATTCCCCTTTAAAATATTACCTCATTATGAAACATTATGGAGGAAGTCATTTATCCATTTTTATTTGTCCCCTGATCCATAGTATTACACTGAAATGAGGAAAATGCAATAAGCCAATAAATATATCCTGTAATAAAACTTAATGATGCACAACTCAAGAACTGCGTGATTTGTTTTACTGCTTCTGATTAGTCATCGCTGATTTCCAGTAATTTGGTCAGTGCTTTCCTACTGGCTCCCAGTCTGACACATCCTATGAAGTATGTAGTAGTAGTAGTCATCAGTATGAGAACAGATGAGAGCCACACAGACATTCAGGGTGGGTGAGATGTAAACCCACACTGATAGCAAGTGAAACAAGCACAGACTGTTTCTTTAATGAGGGATTAACTAAAACTTACAGCTAAACTCAGAGATGAAGGCCTCCACGGGATACACTCCACATATTGCTAAAAAAACGCTCCAGCTGGAGAAAGGAGCAACTCAGGACATGCCTGTGGTGCAGAGAAATACTATCTGACATAACATCTGCTTAAGAGATTGTAGTCAGACTGATTTGTCAGAAGTACAAAGTTTAATATGAAATTCCTGCCATGTGGACATTTTTTGACAGTGATATATGTAGTGTAGTTGGGCAGCAGCCAGGATAGTTGAGCACACGACAGGAAAGACACTGGGCCATTTAAAATTATTTATACCAGATATATACCAGTAGAGAAAGAATAAAATTAGAAGCTAAAATCAGCAAATGCCAAATTTCTTAAATATCAGTCACACCAATAACTGATTAATAGTTGATGATTGATTCTCTTTAAGGTTGTATAACTAATCATTGTTTCATTATAATTTATGTAAACATAGTAGATCCAAAATGCCATTGAGTTCTGTGAAGGCAAAGTTTGCCCTTATCAAAAACAACTACTAATAAGTTAGTAAATAATTTATTTGTAATTCACTTGCATTGTTTTACAATTCTTTGCAATAACATTTGTGGGAGATCCAAGGCCAAGATTGCAAAGAACTCCAGAATCCCAATTAGTGACATAATATGCAAACTCCAAAATCCCTTTAGTGATGCAGTGCCCTACTGCAACAGTGTCATAGTTCTGGATTCCATAATTCTACATGACACAAGCATGAGAATTCTTACAGTGGATATTTACTTGGCGGAGTCCTTGATACTTAATGTTTTGGTCCACAAATGTTACACATGAAAAAGCCTTCAGTGGATATTAGTTTGTGAAGTCCTTGATACAGGTAACTTGAACATATGATGTATACTCGTCTGAGTTCCGTATTAGCGTAGAAATGGATAATCACATAACATGGCATGTTCAAAAAAAAAAAAATGTAGACATGACGTGGTAAATCATCTTATAATCACATGTATATATATATATATATATATATATATATATATATATATATATATATATATATATATAAATAACCCTTCTAAATAACCCTTCTGCTGACGCTCCAGCCCAACAGGTTCCTTATATGTGGTCTTAATTGGCTACAGCCGAAACCGCCCCCTCGTTGAAACCAACCTAACTTCTGTGCCTTTGTTAGGTCAAAGGTGAGAACGCTCGGTGATTACTAAGCTGAAACCACCACCAACAACAGACCAAATATCCACTTCACCAGGAGAGCAAAACTTTCTAACTACAGTTCTTAATTCTATTAAAAACGGCATCACCGACCACACATAACCAAAGTAACCGGCAGAGTCAGATCAAAAACGCAGTTAGAAAAAGACAATTTAGATGAACGCTGCAGTGAGAAGGCAGATGATCTGGCAGCTTGGTGAGGGAACTAAAGAGGTATAAAAACAGAGTGGTGAGAGCAGGTGAAACTAATTGCCGGTGATTAGTAAACCGGGGGAAATTTTGACAGGACCAGGGACAGGAAGTGGCTGCAAAGTAAAATTCATGAAGGGGAAAGTGAAGTTGGTGATGCTGACATAAAGTGTATTTACGTTTATCTAGACATGCCACAAGGTTGACTGGTCATGTTTCATGGCCTCGTGGTGCACGCTTTTCCAGCAATGTCGATGCATTCTGTGATTTCAAAAAATACCATAGTGAGTCTCTTAAACTGCAAATGCAAATGTATTTTATTAAGAGCATAATTGGAACAGATTCAATTTTCTTCCAACACAATGGGGCTAAAGTATAATGACAATTAACAAAAATGGAAAGTGCAAATAACTTGGTATTGACCATAATAATAGATTGAATCAGAATATTACATTACTGACGATGATAAATGCTACGACAATAAGACTCAACTCGTAATAAAGAATAATAAAAATAAATCTTGCAGTGGTCACAGCTTTATACTGTACAATATCTTACCCTGTCAAAGTATGTGCAATAGCACAGAAGGTAGGAATGTGTTACCTCTTGCAGGTTGCCATAAAGAATCACAAGCTGTAGTGAATTCCCTTTATGAAATGATTAACAGTGTTGCTAGTGTGAGGGCCCTGTGATTTACTCCCTGGTGTTAAAGTAAGAGAAACAAATAGACATGACCTTGGTGAGATCCTGGGATTTGTCAGGATTTGGGTGTTTGCACTCTACATGCTGCATCTGAGTTTTGTGAGCATCAGCACACTTGTGTGGGGTTGTGTGAGTCAAACAACCTGTGTGCCCTCAGGTCAGCATTGTGTGTGTGTATGTGTGTGTGTGATAGAGGAGCTGTTTGAGTATTTTGTAAGGCAGTAAAGCGGCACCTACATTGTTTCTTCTCACTTGGGTGGTGGTATTAGGATACTTCTCTCCCTGCTACTACTTTTCACACCCACACTGGAAAACGGTTGACTACAGTCCAGCAGTCCTACGGAGACTGAGCCAATATTGACTTACACCGCTACCGAACACCAGCAAGCTTCAGGGAAAGAAGAGATGTCATGCTCTGCTCCAGTCAGAGTCAATGCACAATTAAAGTGGAACAAACTCTGAAGTGTATTTGTGGACATTTTGACTACAATTATCTGATGTTACACTCCACACACATATAACTCCACACAACTCTCTCTCTCCTCCATTATCATTCAGGTTTAGTTTCCTTGTTTTAGTCTTTTGTTCCCATCACTGCACCTTAAAGGGTGACTTCTCCAATTCCCAACTTGTTTGCTTTGGTCTTAGTTTAGGGTGTTGATGTACACTAATGCTTCTAAACTCCCATCTGACCTCCGATATTAAAATATTTTTCTGCTTCTATCACCCAGGAGTTTTTCATCATTAAGAGTTCCGATACCGTCATCAAGAGCAGCTCTGGAAAAGCAGGTTGACCATGATTACAACCTCCATAGTACAAGCAACAAGATAACATAATCTCACTGAAGGTCATCTGGAGGCATTTTTCAGCTAGATGTAGAGATATATTTCAATATAGGGAAGTCAGAGGGAAGTTTAACGGCATTCATGTACATGTACTACCCAAACTAGAACCAAAAGTAGCAAGGTCTTTTGCTAAATGAATTTTGAATCTATTGGTCTTAGATTAAGGAACGACTATGGTGCAGGAAGCTAGAGCGGTTGTCCACCGATCTTGCAGTTGTTGGTTCAAACCCTGACATTATGAAATGTCCTACTTAATTGTCAGTAATGCTCCCGGTAAGTGTTGGCCAGCTGCATAGCAGCTCCCCCATTGGTGTATGACTATTTGTTTGATTGTGAGTGTGAATGGGTGATTAAGAAGCAGTGTAAACTGTACTTCGAGTGCCAATAGGTAGAAAAGTGCTAAGTGTACAGTGCACCATTTACCATTTACAGTCCTAGTGGTTACTACCAAAGTACATATTTGTATTTGCCACAATGACATTACCACCACCATTACCACAGTGACATTAAGACATTACCCCTGGGGAAACGTTACTGCTTAGAAGATGACGCTTCTAATGCAAAATACAAAAATCTCAAAGATTCTCACTGAGAAACTTTCATTGACAATGTTTCTGGTGCTTTCTTATTTAAATGTACTTAAATTAAACAAGAGAAATACGTGAGTAAGGACTCATACAGTCTGCAGAGATACAGAAGACATGTTTTTTTTCTCCAAAACTAAAAGAAGAATTGCAATACAACACAAAATATTATACTGCTCATAACAGGTGTATTGCAGTAGTAGTAACCTACATTAATTTTGTCTATAGATGCACCTAAAAAAATTGGAGGTACGTTGTGTGCTGTACTGCACGTATGTTTTTTGCTTGATAGTGAATCTCCAAATTCTTATTGTTTCTTCTGCTGTAAAAGTAAAAGGCTGTAAAAGGCTGAGAGTGGTTTCTATTTATTATATTCTATTTATTATCATATTTGAATTTTAAAGATTTTAAATGTTCCCACCACTACTTACTTCAGCACCATGTACAGACCAAACTGCCAGGCTTGAACACATGATTTTAATATCCAATAATCTTACTTCAGATTTTGGTTAATGCCAATTCATGCGTCAAGGTGGAAATATTCTTAGTACATCTCTCCTCCTGCCTGCCCCTCCACAACAAGCCTCTTAAATTATCATTCAATGGACCAAGACTTTCATCCTGGGGGGTGGACGTGTTTGACCATAATCACACTTTCATCTGGTTTCAGTTGAAAGTAGGATCAATATGCTGAGAATTGGTTGATTTCTCTTGCAGCTGTTGCAGTCTGGAGCAGTCCACCTTTCATTTTTAAAACCTGCACTCAAATTGTCACCTTATCCTCAGCTCCTCTGCCCTCCCCAGAGTGTCCTCCACAGCCACTATGTGAATGAGTGGGTGTGTGTCCTTCACACAACTCGTCCTATGCCTTTGGTGTTTGGTTCCCTGCTATCAGAGCCCAGGGAGGTGTTAAGGGAGCAGGTAGAAACAAGTGTTCAGTGGCACGTTCAGCGGTTCTCAGCAGATCAATATGAGGCTATTAGAGCTTTGCCCTGTTATAGGAATTGACTTATGGCAGTGAGGGGGAGAGAGCTGCCTCATGGGTTATTCATATTCAACCCAACACACACTGTAAATGGGTGTTAGATACACATTCCATTTTAGTGTGTGGACAGAACAAAGCAGAACAAAATAAGTACTGGAGGCTGTGAAATCAGTGACAATGTGCAGCTTCTGAAGTGCAAGTGGAGCATGCTAGAGCAAACTCACCACTGAGGAAGTCAAATGTTGAACAATACTGAGGCTTTTGTCTACACTGTACATGTAGACGTACCCGGAAATGAATGAATGAAGAGAAGAAACACCACTATAGAAAACACTTTATCACAGTGTCTTTGCTGCTTTCTAAAATACAGTAACAATGCAGAAATTTCCCTCAGGAACTGCCTTTTCTTCTCCAGCCCCAATTGTGTCATGTGAATCACTTAAGGCCAACGTTTACTGCAGTGTTGTTAAGCATTTCTGCTTTGTACAGATGATAAATCACTGGAAGTGAGAGCCTGTGACATTTTGTATGATTACAAAGGCAGCCACTGACCTCCTGGGCCTAATTTTGATGTTTCCTCAGGCCTTCTAAAAGACCTTAAATAACTTCTGATTTTCATTTAAATGCAAATCCTAAGACTAGTTTGTTTGTACAGAAGCAGAAAAACACAGAAAATGCTGAAGTTTATTGCTGCATAAGTCAAAACTTTCCCTATACTGAAAACCTGTCAATAGCCTATTTCCCCCATGGTTACTGATTGGGTCATAGATCTGATGTAATCCTTCAGATACTAACAAACCATTCATTCATATTACCGGTTGTTATCAGCACCTTAGGTATTGGCCAGTAGGTTCCTGCTCCTCATGCTAGTAGGCTCAATTAGTCAATATCAGGACTATATTGGTTTAGGCACAAAAATAAGTCGGTTATGGATAAAGTAATAACAATAGCGATTGACTTATTAATTGCAACACAGGCTGGTGTCCCATGCTTCAAATGCCTGTATTTTGTTACCCAGTTATGCATATACAAGCTGTCATTGGGCAAGAGGCAGGGTACACCCTGGACCATTCTCCAGGTTATCTCAGGGCCAACACAGAGACACACACAGACTGACAACCACTCATGCTCACAGGCAATTTAGAGTCACCAATTAACTTAACATGCATGTCTTTGGACTGTGGGAGGAAACCTACGAAATAACAGGGAGAACATGCAAACTCCACACAGAAAGGCCATAGTCAGTCAGGAACGGGACCCCCACACCCTTCTCGCTATGAGGCAGCAGCACTAGCCAATATACCACAATGCTGCCTATATAAACATCCATATATTAACTTTAACCAATCCACTCTATCTTTGGGAAAATACAGAGAGACAAACGGAGACAGACAATCATTCATTCTCACATTCACACGTACGGACACGAGTCACCAATTAACCTAACATGTATTTCTTGGAATAATGGGAGGAAACTGGAATACTTGTAAGAACCCATGCAAGCAGACAGAAACACTGTAAGTATAAACTGTTTTTCACAGCTTTAAAATTTTATTGAACACCATGTTTGTGATCAGAAACATCAATGATAATACTTCCTGTCATATTGTTTTAATTTGAAACTAGTTACCCCCGATATAGTTGCAGTGCAAGTGAAACCATTGGCTCTACTGACAAAGGTCATTGTCGCTGTGCACTGAATTTTTCTTAATAATATAAAATAAAGGACAATCTATTGTCTTTGGTGTTGCAGCTGTGGTCTATCCATTTATCTATTAGTCCTCACCAGAATACGGTTTAGCATAGAAGCAACAGCTCTGGCAGAATCATTAGCAGCTGACACCTTTGAAATGAGTTCCGCTTTGAATGTGAATCCACACACACACACACACACTCACAGAAAGAGAATTACTAATATCCAGATCGAGGGCTGTATTGGATTTTTAATTGAGCCGACATTCCAAACCCACAGACCCTAAAACACCAATACCCTGGACACACACTCCTGTGCACATACACACTTGTAGTTTCTAGGTATTGCTTATTAGTTTGAGCCACTGAAAGAACTGTGGCTGCCAGTTTTGGCCTGTTGTAACCTATTTATCTTCACATCAAACAAAATTAATTATCTGATATCCAATTCCACTCAGAAATTAGAACAAAAGACATTCAGGGTTTGCACCACATTTTACTGAACAGATGAACAGACTCAATGGAAATGGAAAGTGCAGGAGCTCAAGAGACAACTCACACATTTTTACATTAAACACAAAGAAAATGGGGACTGGAGAAGTGCATGGTGTCTGTGAAAAAATGTCATTAATGAAGGTATCACTGAGTGGAATTAAGAAACCATCCTCGTGTCTTTTCTAAGATATCTATCCTCACTCACCTGCTGCCATTAACTTGTCTGACTATAACATTTGGATTTGCAGGAACACAGAAACCAACTTGGCATTACAGTGCCTCTGAAAGTATTCACTCCCCAAAAAATAATTAATTGAAATATTAAAAATATAAAACAAACTAAATTTTAAAAAAATGAGTGATTGAATATCTGTTTACACACCATAAACTTATACTTATAACTTATCTAAATTATCACTGGTGGAGAAAGTTGGTTTCAGAGGTCACGCAGCTGGTTCAAGAGCACCTGAGTGAGGTGAATGGATTTAAAGGATTTTAGTACAAGCACACATGTATCTGAAAGGCCCAGTTATTGGTTAATATGTACTCTGGGCAAAAACCTACACTGTTGTGAAAAAATTATTGAAAAGCACAAGTCAGTAAATAGATACAAGAACATCTCCCAGTGACTGAATAGCTCACTATTAAATCCAGTTAAATCCATAGTTCAGAAGTGGAAGGAACATGGCAAGTGTATTCCGATTCCCTGCTGAGCGGAGTTAATGTGACTGAATATCTGAACTAGCCTGTCTAACCACATTTAGCTGTAAACTGCAAATAGCCTGATGGCCGAAACTCTTTCCTGTCTCATGTAAGAATCCTCCTTCTCACCAATCCTCACCTCAGTTACCCTGCCTTTCCTATGACATTTATTTCCCCTCTACATTAATTTTAGGATTATCCTGCTTGTGTGCATGGTCTCCCCTCCTGCAGAAAGAAGCAAGTCCATGAGGAAAAAAACAATTTCTTACCTGTAGCAAAAAGTCAAAGAGAGCCAGTCTCCCCCATTCTGAGTGGTGGACTCCTACACAGGGCCCTGACCCCAGTTCTGTTTCCGTCCCACAGTGGCGCCTCAGGAGCTTCTGGTATTGAACCCAGCTGAGTGTTACAGAGTTCTGGTCATTGTCTCTATCAGAGAGATGCTGAATACCTGGGTCCCACCACACTACAGGTCTTGGGATGCCACTGATGTACCGATATGGTAGAATGTCACTGTTGAAAGTCCTCAGCACTGCAGGGAGACTTCTGTTAAGTCCCAGCACTCTGTCCAGGTGGAAGGCAAAAACTTCAAACCAGTCATCAGTGCGTTTGATCAGAGAGCAGTGCCCCTGCTGGCAGCGGTCACTGTGGCTTTGTGAATGTCTACGCTGGGGTGAATCTCTCATCTGTGGTTGCTGTTGTAATGGAGAAATTTTTTTTTAAATCCAATTACGTTTTAATTTAAAAAAGGCTCTTTTGCTGTGAACACTTGACACATTAACCACGAATATCGACTCACTGACCTATTACAATCTGATCCTAATTATATAATATAACATTCAGCTAGCAGTTATTTTTTAACACCAGGTCTGCCTTGATCTTCCACATTCAGAATGGTGGTGGTCGTGTGTATACGTTTAAGCTCTTGAACTGCAAATTACACTGTACACTGAACATTCTTGCATGTATGTACTTTTCTTCTGTTCCAGGAACATCCCATTTAAACAGATCAGTAATTATTCTGGATTTCTGGATTTCTTTACTTATTTCTTAAAAAGTTGGGAGGGGATGCAACAATTTGCCAATTTAAAACCCATTTTTCACTGCAATTGGTACAAAAACAATATAGGCTTTGAACTTCGTTTTTTTAGTATTTAGTATTTTGTTGCCTCAAAATTCAGCTTTTTCTTATTATAATCCAATGCTGCTGCTTCTGTTGCATTTTGACCTAAGGCGTGACAAAATGTCCTTCTGTTGCTTTTTTTGATGTTTATTCTTTATTTTTAGTAAAGAACATGAGGTCACCTACAATATGTAACAACTTTAATAAGGCTGTTGGGTCAACACTGAGCTCATGTGGGCAAGAGTATTACTCAATATAATTACTGCACCTGCTGATGTGCATGAGGATCCAATGCCACTTGGAGCACTTGACCATGTGCAGGCACCCTAGCCTTGCTGATCACTTCACCTTCAGCAAGCAGCTCCATCTTCTGGATGTCGTCGTCACTGAGCCAGGGAAGAGGCTGGAGATCTGCACCAATCCTGATCCTCCTGTGGTCACTGTCTGTGAACTCTTGCTCTGTAAAAACCCGACACCAGCCAATGTCATCTTTTGTTATGACTTCCTTCGGTTTGGGCAAAGCTTTTCTCTGGTCTGACAACCGGGAATTCTTCTTCACTTGAGATGGATCCTCTGAGGGATTATGGTGCTTTTTGAGATCGCTGGAGGGCTTTTTCACAGCCTGCTGCTCCAAACCGACTTTGTAAGAGCGCTTTGTTTCTTGTCTGTGTTTTTCCAAAGCAAGGTAACGTTCAGGTGGCTTTGTACTTGCATTGCTGCCCTGTATTTGTGTGTCTGCATTTCTTTTTGTGTGTCTATCCCTCCATCTGCCAGCCTGTCTGTCTGCAGCTTGTCTCTCACTTATTTGTGTGTATGTTGAAGCAGAGATATGTGCTGTGATGGATTTGGCAATGGGCTTTACCTCAGCACTGTGGTTCCTTGGCTTAATTTTAGACCTTGGCCCTGTAGTTTGAATTCTAAACTGTGGGAGACTGGGATGGTGATGACTGCTTGGATGTCGGATCGTGCCTGCCAACATTTCACCTTTGGAAGTATCTCTGATTTTGTGTTTATTTCCATTTAAGTGTGCAGAACTTTTCTCTTTCTGTTTCTGGATGGTTTTTTTGTCATCATCAGCTGCATCCCAAAAATGTTTAGTTGGTATTGACTGTTTACTAGCCTCATTTCCAGTACTGGTTTTCCAGGCCCCACTATGAATGTGAAGGAGTGGCGGCTGGAAGGCAGCTGCTGGCGGGGGGACCATGCCCCTGGGTCCAGATTGGTACTCCCCAGCAGAGCTCAAGGCACGAGATGACCGCCGGTCAATGTCTGCAGGTGGCACAGGCAGTGGTAGAGTGAGTGTCATCAGAGAGATTGTAAGGAGAAGGAGGAAGAGGGGGGAGAAGAGGAGGAGCCATTTCTGACCATAACAGAGTTTTGACCACACTCGCCAGGCCTGCAGAAGAAAGAATGGATGGAGAAAAAGAAAAATAAAGGTAGAAATTAGTGGCAGACCAGCAGAACCATGATTATAATGGCCAATTCTGTTTCTCGAAACAGAATGTGGAGCTCAGATTCCTGTGGGGGTTAACCAAAGGCTGTGCTCAGAGCTCTTGGCTCCAGGCATGTGGAAAACAAATGTGTTCATGATTCACACTCTGCAAGAGGAAAAGAAGTAAAAAAAACAAATAGTGCTTTGGGAAATTATTCTGCTCTGTTCTGTGATATCAACATAGTGATATGACCTCAGACTGTTTATTACCCAAAATGGACATATGAGACAAAAGCAGGAATCTGCTGACAAAGAGGGAGCAGAAGTAAAACATCCCATTTCTGCCATATAAATCTGAATAGATAAGCAGCAGAATATAAAGCTTATGTCAGCCAGCTGTGTGTTTCCAGTAGCTTATAGTGGAATTGGATTTATCCAGCTGAGACCAGTACAATTGCAGTGTGCCCATAATTCAGTCCTGACTTTTGCACAGAATGCACAGCAAGGGGAAAAGCCATTTTTCACAGAATATGCTCTCCCTGTGCTAATATAGCTCACTGTATTCTCAATAAAGGCCCTATAAAAAGGGATTTTGCTGCAGCAATTTAAAGTGCTAGCTTTAGACATTTTATGCCTATTTTCATATCTTTAATCAGAGGCAGTAAAATACTGTACTGTAGCTCTATGAACCTGACATTCAAATGATAAAACTGGAATAAAGCCTTCAAGAGCTTTATTGTCGACCATATGGGGTTTGTGTTACAAGATGTTTCCATAGCAGCACTTATGCCATGTGACACCAACTGTGGAGCAAAGCTACAAATAAATTTGTCTTAAAACAGGCTTGCAGTTCCTCTACAGACAGGGTGGCCTACCAGTGGAAAGATAAACAGTAACAGGGGAAGCATGGAGCACCTATCCCCACAATCAAGCTTCCATTCATTTCCAAATACTGGAATCGTGCCCGAACAACATTAGCAGCTGAAACATGAACCGAACAGTGTAAGCTCTGTCTGAATGCCCCACTTTTTATCCTCGCCTATAAGTAAGGCCATAGGTGAAAAGCTGCTCTTTTCATTTCTCATCAGGATGACCCAGATAACTGCAGCCACTCCACTCTGCTTTCGCTGCTTCTCCCTCCTCCATTTAGGTGAGCACAGAGTGAAGGAATGTTTCAGACCCTTGAGATGTCTTCCCCATCTTGGAGCTTCTAACAATGTTAAAAGATTCCTCCAAATGTGAAAGGATCCTCTTATTCTTCCCCTGGACTGGAATGCCCTGAGCCAGGCTCCCTGTGCTGGCACTGTAAGTACTGAGGGACCCTGACATATTAGACACCCTTTTAAATAAACAGTAGGGTCCCAGTGGGAGGCTCAGTCTATCTGTCAGGCTTAAATACATATTTAACAACTGTGAGAGCTGGGTTTTTAAATGTTGCAGTTCTGAGTGAAGATACCACTACATGAATAGGCTTCTAGCACAGAATCATTTATAGTGGCCATGCAAAAAGCATATTAAAATACAATACAGTCCACAGTTGACTAAAAGTGCAATGAATTACACTAAATGCCTGAGATCTGACAGCGTCTACTGACCTCATTATGGGTTTTTGTACGTCATAAGGTGGGTGCACAGCAGATATGCCTACTCATCCCAACTGGAAAAGAGCTACATAAATGACAAGAGTTAATGTATTGATTAATAATGAGAATCCAGATTGAATCTATAAAATGTTTATACAAACCTAATTTATAATCCTAACAAAAATGTGTTATTAAATATCACTTGAAACTGTTTTCTGAAAAATAATTACCTGTTTTGAGTTTCCCACAGTTCACCGCTATGTTGTATGTATTCTTCCTTAAACTTTAGGTATTTTGCAACTGCGGAAAACAATTGCTTTAATTTTAAGGCATTTTTTCCCATCCCTGTTTGAAATAAGCTACTCAATGGTTCTGGACCTCCTTTGTCACAGTTTTCACTTGATCATGTTTCAAAGGTTTTCAGTGGCAGAGCATTTACTACTCGGCCATGCTTTTGTAATACATGCATAATGTGGTCTGCTTTGTTCTTATACACTATTTCCTACTCTGGCATGGAGCATCTGGGATGAAAGCAATTTCCCCTTGGAATGAATAAAGTATTTCCAATTCTGATTCTGATTCTCACCTAATGTTGCTGGTATAAACATTCATTATTAAAAAAATGGAGCTAGACATTTTCTGTCCTTTAATTTGACATCAATTAAGAGATATTCTAGATAAACTATTGGCGTGTTTGCACGTTACGGATTTAGCCCTGCCATCTGTCGTTACCCTGTAGGAACTTGCTATAGTAATGTTGTCATGTTCCTGCATGTCAGCAAATACTTTATGAGAACAGCATTATCGTTCCTGATTAAACCACAAAAATAAGACCCATGTTGTAAATGCCTGCAAGCACCTATACATGTGCAGAGAAAGGTTTGCACTGATTCAGAGATCACAAGATCTGTTAATAAAGCCAATACCAGTTCAACCAATGTTGTTACATATAGTGTACATGTTAACGCATATTAACATGTAATGCTAAACTTGTTTTCCCAGTTATCTGCTATCTCTTCTTTCACATCCTCCTCTGTGTTAGCACTTATTTTGCTCATTAAGGTTCAGGAATGTGGACTTTAGTGACAGTGTGCTGTTGATGTTTCTCCAAGTTCTCTTTCTTCTGACAGGTTTTTTTTGGGGGTTCCTCCCACTTCTGACTGTCTTCTGTCTTCTAACTGTGCACCACTGAGAACAGCCACTTCACTTCACACACACACACACACACACACACACACACACACACACACACACACACACACACACACTGAATCTTCTCATATATTTTCTCTTTTGGAGACGCTCCTTCCACTTTTTGTTTTTTATTCTTTCCTTACTTTATAAAATCCCTTTTTACCTTCTCCACCAGCTTAGGGCTGCAGGGGAGGTATGCAGCATTAGGTCTAGACACGCAGCAGGTGCTGCAGAAAGCCAGCTAGCCTCAGGAGAGGACAAAGGGGAGGGATAAGGTAAAGGATGTCTGGGGACAGACAACTCTCATTACACACGCTTATGAGATCTTCAGTCAGTCTGTCCAAAGAGAAGAAATTACAGGATATAGCATATCCTGTAATTTCTGTATTTATATCCTGTAATTTATAAGCAATATAGGAGTGACAGCTTAAATCTATACTCCCTTTTGAGCAGTCTGCATAACTGAAGTTGTTCTGTTGCAATTGTTGAATTAATAATTAATTTATTAATTAATTTATTTATAATAATTTTTTATAAATGGATAAATGTGCCTTGTAGTATGACATGTTTGTAGTCATTTGCCTTCTTTGATATTGCACAATGCACAATGTGACTACTGTGCATTTCCACATTGCATAGCTGAAACAATATACTGTGCAGCTCTATTTTTCAGGAGTAAACATAGCTAAAATAAAGCCAATAAATAAAGAAGTACCTTGTCCTGTCTTTGTAGAGCAGGGATACGAGACAAGTTGGAAAGTTTGCTATTTAGAAAACCATATTAGATGGAAAAAGAGGCTTAAATCTCAAGCGTTTGTGATAATAAGTTGCTATTAGGGAATCAGGGAGCTGTTACACACTTTAGTTAGATTGAAATAAAAGACAAAAATGGTTTGGTAGAGACATCAAATACTGCTGTACATGTTAGGACATCTCTGTGTATACTGGTCTCGATTATGAGAAACAAACAAAAATAAATTCACAGCTAGTGTGTGTGTTTTGTGCTCAAGTAAAGAATGTCTCCGATTGTTCAATGAAGCTTTACTATTTCGACTATCAAGACACTGAAAGACAGATCATTGTGTGATATGTTAATAAGCATCAGCAACTCTGTCAGCAGTAGAATCTAGCGATGCTGTGTGTATACAAGTCTGGGAGTGCAGAGACTTCAAAGACAAACATGATTTTTTTTTTAAAGAAAAGGACTGACAGACAGGCATTTATAACTAGAATGGTGACTGGTGAATGGAATCTGTTAATATTGTATACAGAATAAATTGGAAAACATTTTCCCACCTTCTGTGACCCTTAGTTCCTTTAAAATAGACTGAGTCGAAGTGAAAACTGTCCAGTGATATGATGTGAAAAGTTGAAATTCTTTTTAGAAATCATGGACCCATAATGCTCCACCTTAAAGAGAAGAGGGATTGTCTGTCTGATACTGCGATGTTCAAAAGCCAGTGTCATCCTGTGTCCCAGTCAAAGTTATCATAAACATAATCAGAACATCTAAACAACTAATAATAACTTCACAAAACTTGAATTGCTTTGACACAAAGTGAAACTTGAGTATCAGCTATACAAAACAGCTAACTTCTATCAGCAACCACCAAAAGAGCAGGTATCACCACTTACATCGTCCTCTTTTCTATCCAGACATTTTGCTACATTATCTAATTCATCTTGAGGAAAAGCAAGAGCTGCAGGCTTTGCTTAGAGTGGATGAACTGATTGACACTGTGACATCATACATTGGTTTTAGTAAGGACATGCATGTGCCAACCAAGGGCTATGGCACATACATAACCAACAACCTATGGGCTACAGCAAAGTACAGACAGTTTCACCAGACCAGAGACAGGTTATGAAAGTGGGGATAGAGTTCTGTACAGGCAGAGCAGAAATTGAAACAAAAGTTGAAAACGTTTTTTCAACCAGCAACCCTGTGACCTTGTGGAGAGGCCTGCAGGACAATTCAAATTACAGGTGGTCTCCCCCAACTTGTACAGTCACCCCACACGCTTCACTTGGTCTAACTCAAGGAGCACCACCCCATGTCCATTCCCCTGTGAAGCAGCAGAAAATCAAAACCTCTGTTGACCACCTGGGACTAATCTTGATCCGATTCTTCAGCAGATGACCAGCTCCATCACTGTCTTCTATGCTTTCTATTTCTATTAGGTTTCCCCAATAAGTACAATTTTATTTGATATTACTTTCTGTCCTTTGTTGCAAAGCATAAAGACCAACGCCTTCTCATCCCACAGCGACAGAAATCTGCATCTTCCACTGCATCAAATATTGACGTTTATAATGTCAGTTGGCATTTCATAAGGATGCTACAGGTACAGGCCCTTTGTCATCACTATTAGTTTCCAGGGAGCCCCACTATTTGATGTCACAGCGGATGATTGTTGAACCACTGGACACGAGTAAACCTGCCTCTACACTCTGTGTCCAGTAGGAAAGTCCTGTATCAGTTAACAACAACTACAAACATCTCTTCCCAACATCAAATTCCTGCATTTTTTCAAATTTACATTTACAAAGTGTTCCACCTTTTTTGGAAATAAGGTTTCACATAGGGATGTAGTAAATTTAGCTGTGAGTTTATGCGACTGAGGTCTGTGCTAGCCAAGCAAAACAAAACTGCATTTTGTAGACTTGGACATTGATAGTGACCAGCTCCCGGTCTCATTATCTCTCCAACAGAGGTCTGTATCAGCGGTGTATATCAGTTTAATATACACTCCAAACTTTTGCACTTCCATGTAGTGATAGCATTTTGCTCAGTACTCCAAAGCTGCACTCCTTTGCAAAATCCAATCTCAGTCCATCTCAGTATCTGCATATACCATACATTAAAGAACGATGATTTGGATTAAGGCCCCAAAAACACGACATCTCTATTTTGTATATTAATACAGCTGGGACCTGCAATATTGACTGTAGCAGCATAGGAACTAAGTCTAACCAAGGAAAATATATTATATAGCACAATTAAAGTTTGAATTTTGCTGTGTGAAGCAGCGAAACCTGGCAAACCTTCCAAATGTTTTTGCCTATCAGTGTGGTGGGATTTTTTTCAGTACATCGTTGAAACATGTAAATGTGGATGCAACTGAATTCCAAAAAACAGAATATTCTAAATTAGCTTAAAACAGAACAAATGTCCAGCATGCTGTTTTTAACCTTCTTTTTATAAAATAAATATTGCTGGCAAGAGAAAAACAGGTACAAACAGGGAAGAGAGGCCAAGAAAAAGAAGCATGACGTGCAGAATAAGTGGGAGTGTGTGTGTGTGTGTATGTGTGTGTGTGTGTGTGTGTGTGTGTGTGTGTGTATGTGCAGTGTGTATGTGCATGTGTGCATGTGTGTGACTTGTCAAGAGCGGCCTGGAAGATTGCAAACCTTAATGAAACCAGTCAGTTTGACTTCCTTTTTCTCACATCAGAACAAATAAGAACACTAAAGAAAGGATGTAGGAAGTAGAAATGCACCAAAGCAAACTGATGTTCCAGAATGTAAAATTCATTCAGCAACACCGCATTCTATTTACTAATATATTTGAAGATGATATGATGACAATACATGAAAAAGAAACAAATAATTAGTGGACCAATCCAGAGAGATCACAGTGTGATATCACTGACTATAACAGGACTACAGTCCCCAAAACAACAGGAAGAACAATGTTTCTTAATGTTATCATATGTAAATAGGAATTACAAAATTGTTAAAAGTTAAAAAACTTTGTATTAAGATAAGACTTTCTTGGAGCTAATGTTGGTTGGTTCTGTGAAGTTTACTTGACACAATGTACTAACTTAATAGATCTGGCTGCTGACTGACTCACAGATGAGACATCTGAATCTTATAAACACAATGACTTCTGTACTGTTTAAAAGTGTAGAATGGTCAATCCTAGTAAAATGCTTTTCCTGTTGATGTCTCTTCACATTAAAAGTCTTTTTTTAAAATATATTTTGGGTTAAAAAAGGAGGGGAACATAATCACTTGATAATTAAGCAAAACTTATAATTGATAATTAAGAAGGAACACACTTCATTTTTTGGTATTGATAGTATTGAAGGCAATAACTATGTTATAGTTTCATTTAGCATCCACATTTATTACCAGTCTACCAGTCATTTAAAATTTTAAAATACATTTTCAAAGGAAAAAAGCTGAAATTAATAGACAAAATAAACGCTCATAGCTATCTAAAGTAAACTCATCACCTGATATTGCTGGTCATAAACGGCATGGCAACTGAAAGACACCATAGTCTTTCAGCTCCATAGGGGTTTTAAGTTGGCTGCAATCTTACAATGTTAATTTCAATTAATAATTGCAATATTATTGCAACTTAATAATTGCAATATTGTAATTGCAATAAATACAATACATATTGAAAGGTAGAGCAGACTGGATTTTCTGGAGGAAGGGATTAGAGAGACAGGAACTGAAACTAAGCATTTCAGATTAGCTGAGAAAACAGATATAACTAGGTATTCATATTATGAAATAAAAATTAGATTCTGAACTGAAGTCTGAGACCTATCTTTTGACCCTCAAGACAAATCTTTTTAGCCTACAGCGGGCACAGAAGAATTGTTTTGCCATTCCAACAATTTTGTAGGGAACATTATATGGAGGGGGATGCGAAGAAAGAAAGGCCATAAGCAACAGTGATATAATATAATGTCCTGTACTAACGCATAGGCATAAATGCCTGAGGCAGATTAATTGTGGAATAGCTTAGGTAATATAAATCTATACGTTATGGAGAGATACACACACACACACACACACACACACAAACAGGAGTCAATGTTCACACAGCTAAAAATAATGCATGTAAGCAGTTATGCATGTTGTGGACAAAGAAATGCATTGGCAAGCATATAGTAATAACTACAGCCTATATGGGCTTTCAGATATTTCTATGTATAGTGCACACTAAGTGCATGCCTAATGATTTTCTCTTAACAAAAATACTGCTCTTCCTCTAGAGTGAAATGTGAACAGCCCTCTGTCCTGAATTCCAGTCAGCAAACAGAAACATGAATCAGATCAAATTACTAAATAATTATTTGCCATGGGATGAATCAGTGGGAGATACAGTATGTTTTGCTTTTATGGAGAAAGTTAAATGTTTAACCATACTACCCCACAGACGTAAAAAAGGGCAGTGCACTTCCATTAAATGAAAAAGAAACATAAAATGAAATGTTAACCTGATGGTTGTTATAGAAGACAAAATTGGAGTAATTGTAGGGATTGCAGTTAAGTTAAGTATGGGTTAGGGTTTAACTGCTAGATACTACAGGATGGGTTCTCCACCAATTTAACTTAGTGCTGTCTCTCATTAGGGCCTTGGTGTCCAATACACTCTCAAAATGTTTAAACTCAATTCCCAAAGTTTAAAACATAAATGTATTAAAATGTATGTTAGTTTCCTCACGGTAGACAATGTAGTGCTAAGTAAACTGAGCCAAGACCCAATATTACAAAAACTTACAGCTTGTTTTTTTGCATACCACTATCCTGCGACTAGTTTTTCCCTGATAATGAAAAGCTGCAGAAGAAGCGCGTAACATCTGCTGGGACACGAAGACCAGGAAAGGCATGCATCGTGTGCACATGTGCCCTTTCTCTAAACTTGCTCGTTCGTGTTAACAGACAGGGTATGCTTTAAGTACAGTTGCGATAGTGGTGGAACAGTTTTCCTGGTGAGATGTTATCAATTACTCTGATCAACAGTGATGGCAGATGTCTTTCTGACCAACCCTGAATGCCACAGCTTTGACTAATTAATTTTTTTGTGCTTGTTTGTAAAAAAAAAAATTCAATCTAAACAATTTTTCACTGTTCTTGATTGTTTTCAATCTTTCCTAAAGCTACTACATACTAAACTATGTACTGCAGACAGCCACAAAACATCTGTTTGTGTTCAGAGAGCCAAACCAATCTCATCTTGAAATCAGAAAGCTTTATGTAAAGCTTTTGTTGTGAAGGAACAGATTAGATATTTTCCTTTTGGCAAAGGAATAAAGGACACAGTGCTTTATGTTCCTCATCTCCGTGTGTAGAATGAAGCCCAGACATCAGATCACCTCTCTTAGCGTAATTACACTGTGGCACAAAAATCCTGGCTTCACATGGCTGCAACGGGAGTGCACACGTGGCCGAATCTGTTCCCCAATGCACATTCCATCGTCTTAAGAGAAAGGTGCTGCTTGAGAGGGAACATTTGCTGAGTGGGAATCTGCTAGCTAAATAACAACTTAAGTGAATATTTCAGCGGGAATATGACCAGCAGAATGACATAAACTAAAGCCAAAATTAAAATGCAAAAAAGGAACAAGGAAAAAGTTCACTTATATTCAAATTTTTTGCATACACACTCTATTCATGCATGTGAATATATTTTAATCATGTATATTCTCATGTTGTGGCTGCACCTCAGTAATGGCTGTCGTCTTAGATGTAAATAGAGGTCAGATTATATTTGGATGTGTGAACTGCAGTCTGACCTCAAATGTGAAGCACAAGCATTTGCTGCTGCACAAGTGAGACCTCAACAGGAAGTTTCAGAATGCTACGATCATATCACAGTCCTGAGGTAGTAAATGATTTGTCAAGCATAGCTGGAGGCAGCTAGATTAGCCTTAGCACAGGCATACTGTATTCCCTATGCTGAGCAACATAAGAAATGATGTTCACAGCTGTGCTTGGACAAAGTGGGATTATGTTACAATAAGCTGTAACATAATGTAGTTTATGTTTTAAGCTCACCACTGACACCCTGAGAAAACAAATCATGTTGAAGTATACGTACATCTCCTGAAAATGTAAACATGGGGTCAAAGAACATAACAGGACTCCTGAGCCATTTACAGAGGGAAGTAGGGAATCAATTATTTTGTACTTATCTTTAGTTTAACCAAGAAATTCCATTTTTTTTTTTTTGTTATTATTAACCAACCCTGGTTTTTGGTGGGTTTCAGTCAACTTAAATTATTTTGAAATGGTCATTTTTATCCAGAGGTGTAAATGTGTTCATGAAACATTTTAAATATTATTGTACAATAAAAGAAAAAGGTTATATTACAACTAACATTTGATCTAATAAAAAGTAAAATTATCAAGCCCTAGTTACCAAGCTATCCCTTACACATCTCTATGATGTTTTTCATGCTTTCTTGGCCACTCCATACACCTCACACAGATTACCCAAACATTTATGTGTCTTACTCATAGACCCTGAAGCTAAACCTGCTTTATAAATAAACTGCACCTGAGCAACTAGCAACTAAAAACCCACTTCTTCATGCTTCAGCTCAATCAACCTGATATGAATGTTGATGATGATGATCCATCTAAAAACACTGCCCGTATTGTCCAATACAATAACTACAAATGGTATTAGTGGTACCAAATGGTATCATTTTAAGTCTGGGTTACTATGAAAAGTAATATATTTTGTGTTACTTAAGCCTATTTCTCTAAGACGAGCTTAGATTTTGACTGGATGGTGCCACCACAGGTAAGGTCAGGGACTCACTGCACTGTACCACCTCCACTGAGCAAATACCTTGACGAAACTCTGCAACCTGGTGAATAATATAATAAGGAAAAACTGCTACCAAAGCTTTGGACTGACAGAGACAGAGTGACAAAATTATGGCTAATGACAATGACTGGTAGCACTGGTAAATACAGGTCTTATTACTGAGAAACTGGACAGAAAAAGATCTCTGAATGTGATTTGACTAAAATCAGACATGCAAATAGTTGATGACCCCTGTCCTTTACACATTTCCCCTCTCCATCTCACTCCATACTATCTTCTGACAATGTTACTTACTTGTTACTCTTACTATTATTCCTTTTTGTCCCATACTGGCTTTGTAGATATTTAAGTGCCACAGAAATAACTGTTGACACCGCTCAATAATAAGATCTCATTTTTATACGGTGGTGACCAAACTAGTTGTTTCTTTTTAAAAACAAGCTGTGGAACTCTGCCTGTTCATGCACAATTCAACACATCCACTATCCTAAACAACCATTTAGGTTGTTTGGAAATGACCCATAAGGAGTATTAGACCGTTGTTGTCATGGTACCAATACCAAACATGTGGTATTGGCATCTAGGTTATACAACCATTTTGGCTAGATTTTGGTTTAGAAAAAGACTTAAGCTTAACAAGGGACTTTGTGGAATAACAGCTTGTGCCAGCACTAGATTCTCAGCAGTATATTTCCATGAAGTTCTCTCTTGGTTTAAATAGTCTGATCAGGCATTATAAAACAAATGGCTTTTAGGACTGAGCTGTTATAACATGTTTGCTGTAAACTCCTGCGCCATGTTAGAACATTTATTCCAGACTGTGTGTGTCATCCTGTTTATTCCCTGTTAACACCCCCCTCAATGCCTTCTCCTTACATCTGCCTGATTATCAAGTTAACCACCCACTGCTTGGTTAACCTAAACAAGTTCCACTGTACATCGTGAGTGTTCAATGATACAGAAGCAACCCCCACACAGAGATAAGCGACAGATGCACTGTATTCCCCTCAAAATTGTACTCCAGCTGATTGAGTGGGAGGCAAAGTAACTTCACTGCACTGACCCTATCTCCTATTGTTCTCTGTCAGGATGCTCTTTATTACCGTAGTGGCCAGTTTCACCAACAACAAATTCATTCTATATACACAGACAAAAACACCAGAGGTACAGCAGCAGCGAAGCATCTTCCATTGTCTTCTGTGTTTATTTGCTTTTTTAAAAATTTAATTTAGTAAGTAAATGTAAAATTACACTAACAAAATGTACTCTTGTAAAATTAGAAGTACCACATTTTTACTTAATAAGGGCTTGATTTATAATTTAAGTATTAAAAGTAATTGACTTTTGCTTTTTAAAAGATTACAGATCATTGTAGTAAAATCACTGACCATAATATATCAAAAATATCAAAGCCATTGTATTTCCAACTGTTTTTTCCTCATGATATGGTTCGTACTTTAATTATTTTGTAAGCCAGAATTATTTATCATGTTTCAATCAAATCACAATGACTATGACCAATTAGTCATTTATTACTAAACTTTTAAAGCAATCATCCTTTGAAATCATTGTACTCTAGATGGTGCAAAACATTTTGGCTGAAAAAAGGAATGTTTTTGTGCCAGACCTTCACTGCAGCCAGGGCTCTACAGTGTGAGCATTTCACTTTCATTTGGCAGTAAAAAATAGAGCATGCGAATGTGAAAAATGTTTGGGCGCACTGTTGCCAGAGAGGTCGGTTCTAAACTGGCAGAATTTAATTTGTCCTTTAGAGCTCAAAGAATGAGATTAGTGGTTCTAAAAATAGTTTTCATTTTTATGGTGCAGGCTCCTCTTTCTCTTCCCTTCACTGTGTTGGGCAGCGGGTGAGTTTCCTGACTGTGGAGGAGAACATGACATTGGCTACTGTGAAACTTGTCACTGGAGTTTAAAACCTTCCTCTTTGATAAAGCTTAGTTATAGTCATGCTGCTATAGGCTTAGACTGCTGGGGGACCCACCCCCCAATGTACTGAGCTCCTTTCAGTAACCACTGTATGACATTAACTCTGTGTGTTTTCTCCCGTAGTTGTCTTTCTCCTTCTCTGTCCCCCTCTCTCTGTCCCTTTCTGCAGGTGTCCCCGGCTTTGGAGCTGTGTGTCTTCCATTGTGCAGTTACTGGTCCTACCAACCTGCACAATGTTTTGTTGTTGCTTTTGTTGCTCTTTTTCCTTTTCACTCTTCACTTTCCACTCACCCCAACCGGTCAAGGCAGATGGCCGCTCACCCTGAGTCTGGTTCTACTGGAGGTTTCTCCTCTTAAAGGGAGTTTTTCCTCTCCACTGTTGCCTAGGGCTTGCTCCAGGGGGAATTGTTGGGTTCTCTTTATATATCTTTATAATCTTGACTTTATTCTGTAAAGTGCCCTGAGATGACTTTTTTGTGAATTGGCGCTATATAAATAAAGTTGAATTGTATTGAATTGAGTTGAGTTGATAACTGTGGGTGGCTGGCTGTTCCATGAACAGCAACTGTGGTTTTTACTCAAACCTAATAATTAACAATTATTAAATATAATAATTTAAGTCTTTTAACTAAGGCCATGGAAGAAGGTACTAACACTATGCCTGCCGGCACTGATTGGATTAGTAAAGCAATTCCTGTCTCACTGTTGATTAATTTTAATTAAGAAAGGGGAAAAGGGCTGTGCTGTAAAATGTGTTATGCAAGTTGAATTATAAATGCAATGGAAACAAAGAATTACGACTTTGGGGAGTCGCTCAAATAAATTCATGGAACTAGTTAGTTTATTTGCCTAGTTTGATAACTACTAGCTTAATACTACATAGAATAAATAAACAATATACAGTTATTTTCCAATATTATTCTCACTCCATTGTAAAACTTTTATGAACTTATTTTGTAAGACTATATTTTTTGATACTTTGTTAGTTTCTCAGGCTAGAACTGGGAAGCTGAATGATCTGAAGCATACAGTTGAAAGTCTGTAAGCTCTTTAGAACAGGGTTGTCCAAACACTTTTCAAAGAGGGCCCGATTTGAAAAATTGATATTGGCTGAGGGCTGACCTAAAATACTAGCAGTGTAACCAATATGTTAGGCACTCAGGTATGAGATGACCAAAGGCAACAAGTTCTTTTTAATGTTCCATCATTCTTTCAGTTTTCATTAGAGAAAAAGAATTGGCTAAAGTACATGAAAGAAAATGTTAAAGATTCCTAGACAGGAATGTGACAAACAGCTAAGAAAGTTGTTACTTTAAGAAAATATCTCATTATTTTGAGTTACTAAGTCATTATTTTAAAGTACAAGGTGTTTTTTATTATCACAGTGACAGAAATGCAAATGTGTACCAAAAGACCAATTAGACTACTTTTATGGTTCCTTAGAGATTATTATTTCTAAAAATATAGCATCATCTCATTGCTAACTGTGATTATTTAGCTTGGAAGAAAAGACTTCATAACTAACACAAACGATTTACAACACTTTAAATTCTCCAGAATTAATCAAGAAAGTTGGAAAGTTTTATTGATGCATGTTAAGCTGAAAATATGTGTATGAAACCACCAGGTCATCATCAATGGAGAGTACTGTGGAACCAACCACGGAAGTGGAAATATCCAAAATGTTGTCATCCCACAGCGACAGATAAGGACACTTCCAAAGGATTCAAAAATAGCCCTCTATTATGTTTTGTGCATCAAACAACAATCTACTTGTATCAAGCAGCCACCACCTTTCTATGAAGACTCTTTCTTGAAGGCTCTCTGCTTTAGGCATCAGCTATTGATATCACAGAGTTCTCTAGTACTTGACTCGTATATTGATGTAATTAAAATTGTCCAGTGCAAAAACTGTACAAACAATTACATTTTCCAGAGATCAGTCGTCCACAGACGACAGTCAGTGGTGGGATCATCGGTCCCGGCTATATGTTGAAGCGTCTCTGGGCAAGACAGTGAACCCCTTACAGTCCATTCCCATCCCCAGCTGTGCAGTGCCGGTCCAAGCCCGGTAGAAATTAGGTAGGGTTGCGTCAGTTTTTATTCAAACAATCTCCATGGATTGACCAACAAAACAATAATTGAAAGAGATGAAGCTAAAGTTGTAGCAGTGAGGTGTGAAATACATGCAGGAATCATATATCATATACAAAAAATGTAGGTAAATTAAATTAACAGAAAATAACTACATATTACAATAAAGCTTTTGAGAGATGTGCAAATAATTCTTAACAAATTTAGAGTGGATTTTAAGTGGGTTTATTGGGTGGTGACTTGAATAAGTGATTGAAAGTAATCAGTTTATGTAAATTGTTCCTACTCTTCACCACATACTATGACCTATGGCACACAAGGGATTTGTCTGGGACTTTTAATTGTCTGTTATTTATTACCTACACTAATGATCGTTCTTTAGTTTCATCAAATTTAAGTGCATGTATGTTCGTGGACGACAACTTTATTACAGCAAACCTTTTTACAAATCATTGAGCATTTAGAAAAGAATAAGTTAGTGTTAAAGGCAAATAAAACTAAGAGCACGACAAGGTACAGCTAGAAAGACAGAAATTTAAACCACTGTATTTAATGTAAATAAGAATTCTGAATGAAGAGGTAACAGAAGTGAATGTTTTAGACTGAAAATACCAAATAACTACATTTGGACAGCTTACATAACTGATACTGTATTTCAGAAAAGGGTATGTAAATAGCAGGAAAAGTTGGGCAAATTGCAAACTTCTTAGAAAAAGAAGGGAGGCCACACAAGGCCACACAAGGTTCTCAATAAACTCAACACATTTTAATTGAGTATATAAAGATCCAAATTAGTTTGTAAGCAAATCAGTGTTGTATGCCATGTTGGATGGAAAGTGTAAACGGCACGTAGACAAAACCAAAAGAGAACTAAGCAAGCAGGCCCAGGGGGAAGAGAGTGAGCTGATCCTTTATAGGAACCTCAACCCAATTGACACAGGTGTACGCCATACTTAAATGTCAGCTCCACCCACTGGCTTTGTGGAAAGCAAGGAAAAACACAGCCACACACAGAGAAAGAGAGGACCCAGATCTGGCTTAGGCCATCACACTCACCCCGATAAAACAGGGTTCCTACCCTGAACGTTACTATCATTGTATTTTTAGCTGCAATAAATTACCAGTTGAACAGGGTACTCTTGCTTTACTCAGGTACATAATCTCAGGGTAATTTAACACATGAATTAATAGAGATTACCTGAAACAATCTTCCCACACACACCCGCAACTTACAACTCCTGATTCTAAAAAGATCAGCATCTCCCACCTCAGCAACCCTTGCGCCTGGCAGCATTTTAAGAGGAGAAGAACAGACTACAAAGAACCAGGGAAAAAGTATGACTAACAATGAGAGTAAGCCTTATATAGGTACGTGGGAAAGAGCATCTGCCATGATGTTCTCTTTACCCTTAATATGTCTAATAACCATGTTATAAGGCTTCAAAAACAGAGCCAGCGCACTAGCCGCTGATTAGGATTCTGAAGAGAGTTCAAGAATGTAAGTGGGTTATGGTCAGTATATACAAGTATTGGCCTTGCTGAATCAAGATAAACATGGAAATGCTGCAAAGCCAAAATTAAAGCCAATGATTCTTTTTCCAGTATTTCAGCTGATAAGAGGTGAACATTTTAGCGAAGAAACTAACAGGACAATCAATACCCTGTGGACCACCTTGAAGTAAAACTGCACCCACTCCAACGTGGCTAGCCTCCACCTGAAGTGTGAATGACTGATCCAAACGGGGAGCCAGCAAAACCAGAGCAGAAAATAGTAAAGCCTTCACCTTAGCAAATGCTTGTTGACAAGTTTCTGACCAAATAAATTTGTTTGATTATGCTTTAAGCAAGTCTGTTAGCGGAGCTACAACTGTGGAGAAAAACACTATCTGAAACCCTATAGTAGCATTGGCGAATTGGTTCTGCATCAACAACATCAATGTCATGTTCCAGCAAGTTTGTTTTAGAAGGCATCTCACCAAAAAGAGATCGATAACCTTTAATTAAATTCCCCAACTCTGAACGCTTTTCCTCAGGTAAATGAGCCAAATAGAAATAGAAGTTTTGAAGAAAGTCAGAATGAAGTAGTAGCAGTAGCAGTAAAGAATCATCTGGCACTGCCATCTCTTCCCCCCCAAAATATAATGGCTGCAATACTGTAGAAGTGGCCACAGCCGGATACACTTCTGGGGAAGACGAAGTCACATGGCAGAGTTGGTTCCTTTTCCTGCGATCAGGCGTAGCAATAAGGTAGTTCTGGTCTGACAGTTGACTAATTACAGTATATGGTCCCATAAACCTTGTCTGAAATGGAGATGCCTCAACTGGCAATAAAGCAAGAACCTGATCACCCGGACTGAACTGACGTGTCTCTGAATGGCGATCATACCAGTGTTTCATGTTAGACTGAGATATTGACAGCTTTTGCTTTGAGCCTTTGTCGAAAACCATTCACATAATCTACCAAATTCTGAGGGGGTTGTTTTGGTTTTCCATTCATCCTGAAGGACTCTCAAGGGACCATGTACCTTGTAATCAAAAACCAAATCATTAGGATTAAAGCCAATACTATCATGACACGTCTCTGGCAGCTAACAAAAGCCAGGGCAAACCATCCTCCCAATCCCGTTGCATTTCTGTACGATACGCTCTCATTAAAGATTTAAGGGTCTGATGAAATTGCTCTAAAGCCCCCGGACTTTGTGATATGCAGACGCTTTATTATGCTTAATATTCAATTGCTTGAGGACTTGTAAGAATAAATGCGAAGAAAAGTTAGAACCTTGATCACTTTGAAGGATTTTATTTATTCCAAATAACGAGATAAACTGAGTCAAGGCTTTAACAACTGACTTTGCTGTAATTGAGCGCAAAGGATATGCAGCAGGATAGCGAGTTACTTGACACATGACAGTTAATAGATATTTTTATCCCGACTTTGACTTCGGCAACGGTCCAACACAGTCAATTATCAAATGTTCAAACGTGCTGTCCACCGCAGGAAATGGACAAAGCGGAGCCGGTTTAAGAGTCTGATTTGGCTTTCCTGTCAACTGACATGTATGACAAGACTTAATATAGGCGGCAACATCATGTTTAAGGGGCCAGAAGAAGTAACGCAAAATATATGTGTATGTTTTATTCACTCCCAAATGACCCGTTTGGTCATCAGAACACTTCAACAGTTCATTGAGGTACTTAGCTGGAACCACAATCTGGACCACAGGATCACCAAGGCAATTAGGGCTCTGTGGTACCCACTTCCGGACCAATAGTTGATCCTGCAAGAAATAGCCACAGACAGCCCTTCGAGCTTCCTCACCAGAACGTACTTGCCCAAATAACTTACTCAAAGAAGCATACAATTGCGGTATAGTAAGGACAAGCCTCCATTTTATCACAACCTGGCTCAACAGTATGTGACAAAGAAGGGAAGCCAACAAGGTTCTCAATAAACTCAACACATTTTGATATAAAGTATTTAAAGATTCTAATTAGTTTGTAAGCAAATCAGTGTTGCATGCCATGTTGGATGGAAAGTGTAAAAGACACGTAGACAAAACCAAACGATGAAGCAGGCCCAGGGGGAGGAGAGTGAGCTGATCTTTAAGGCCTCCTTTATAGGAACCTCAACCCAATTGACACAGGTGTACAGCAGGCCTAAATCTCAGCTCCATCTACACTGGCTTCCTGGAAAACAAGGAAAAACACAGCCACACACATGGAGAAAGACAGGACCCAGATCTGGCTTAGGCCATCACACGCAACATTATAGATATACTAGATATTTGCATAATATATTTAAAAAATCTGCAGCAATCATCCTAAGCTGTGGGTTTAAAGTAGATACGTGCTATTAGATGGTAGAGCAAGCAGTGAAAAATTATGTGAGGCAGATCTGCTAGTGTCCTAAATGAACTAGTATTCGTGTGAGAGAAACTTTAAGTTACTTAAACAGAGACAAAGACTATTATTGCAGAGCCATTATATTACCAAGGGAAAGAATTGAAATGGGCAGATGGACATTTATGAATGTGTCCATGTTATGTGTTTATTATGCTGTGAAATGTTTTAGGATTTGTCATTTTAAATAGACTCTTACAAAAAAGAGATTTAAACAAGCAACTGATTTCTCTGGGTCCTAGTGCTGCCTGGTCAGACATAGTTAGAGGTCATAGTAATGTGTGTGAAAGAAAGAGACAGAACGAGAGAGAATTACAGAAGAAAAGGACAATGGGAAGACTGGTTGACTGTGTTTGGAGAAACGCTCAAAAGACTTATTTACTCCAATCAACATTTCTACCCTCTATTTTTCTTTGTCTCACACATACATGGGCAACACACAGATGTGGAGCAAAGGAAAGAGAACACCGCTGAGAACACAATGACTGGCAGCGGGGCAGCAGTCCTTGGTGTTTGACGCACAAAGAATGACTATGCTGTGTTGACTATGGAGAGTTTTGTGTGCCCATTCCAATGTGGACCCCATAACTGACAGTTAGCTGGACCTTAGAAATGATGAGGTCTGGACTGCAGTTTTCTAACTCTACTAACTGAAAAGAAAAAGCAGCAGTAAATATACTATACAATACAAAAGTACATCCACTGGCTATTTGGTTCGAAATGTTCTAAAACACAATGAGACTAACATGAAAAGAGAAGAAGAAACTTGAAAAGAAGAAGAGGAGAGAAGTGAAGTTTCCCTTTTGGTTTTCATGTGGCAGTTCAAACCAGGAGCATGTCTGCTCTGCATATGGAACCAATTTGGAATGGGAGACTTTAGGGACTGCTTGAAAGACAGATGATCACTGCGGAGAAGATAGGAAAAGACTATTTTGACCTGCCAACCAAGCACTTTTCAAAGCTTACCTCCTTACAACTTGGCAAAGTGTCCAGCAACATAGTGTCAGCATACTGTGTATGTCTTATATTGGATTCAGTAGAAGCATTTTATTTTCTTTTAGTTCTTATCATTTCATTTACTCTACTTTTAATTCGCTTATTACACAACTGAACTCCATGGGTGAAAATGACTGATACAGTAACTTAGGTGGGTAACAAACTTTTATTTTCATTTTTTTAATAACCCAAAAAACATTTTAATTAATCAAGTAGCCTGTAGATGTTTAAAATTAAAAGAAAGGTTTGATACATGTTGAATACAAAATAAACTCTTTATATATTGTTCATTTTGTCCAGTCAGCAGCTCAAAATCTAAAGAGCCACAGTATGAAGTACAGCAAAGAAACGTATATTCTAATTCATAGTGACCACAAAAGGTCTTAAAAGTTTATAAAAATATATCAACAAACATAAGTTCCTAGACTGCCCTGAAAATCTAAAATAAATTAAAACATTTTTTTAGCTGTGAAAATCTAAAACTAACTCACTGAAGTCAAATTTAGTTGAGGAAACAAGTCCAGTAAACACAAGGTATTAAGTTGAGTCTACAAGTCCTACTAACAGTTGTTACAGAAATTCAAAATTAATAACCCAAATGCAGTCTATTGCCTAAATCTTCTATTGTAAAACACCAAAATAAACAGCATGGTTGCATGCATGGTTACAGTAGCCACCATGTTAAAGATTTGGATTGCAGGGTAGTTCAACACTGATTCCTCATCTACAGGGTACAAAATACTGCCCAAGAAATAGCTCATGCATCAATGATCTCAATATGACTGAAGGCAGCTTATTTCTGCAGAGCAGAACGTTTGACTGATAATACTGCAGTAGTACTTAGGTTAGATTTGGAAAAAAGGGACTACTTTACTGTTCCATTGTTCCACAGGTGTTTTTATGCAAGCAAAACCATCAGGAATGTTTGAAACTGCGATAAATATCAGGTGTGTGTTGGCCAAAACATGAAAACCATAAGTAATAAAAACACTGTAAACTCTGCCATGTATAAGTAACGTACAGGAACTGCCTACTCAGCAGAAAACTGAGCCAGACTTGTTCCAAGCCGAGCAGCTGAAGGGAAACATTAGCATATAAACCAGTCTTACCATGGTTCAGTTCCCTGGTCGAGTGCATTCCAGTCCAGCCTCTTCAGACCAGTCATTTATCGCTCGGACATTGTCCACACGCAGAAGGTTGATGGAGCTCCACGCAAACACTGGACCACTGCCGGTGGTCCTGAGGCTGCAGCTCGGACAGCCAGTCTACAACTTTACTTTGAAAGTTTTCTTACGACATACAAACTGTTCGGGTCTTAACGTGTTGCTAAAGCGGCACAGGCAGCAACGCAAGCGGCACAGGCAGCATCACCACTCGGTCATGGTCTCCGCTGCAAACTTCAGCTGATCTGCAGGCGGCCGCGAGCTCAGCTCCTTCCCCCCGGGGAGCGCGCTGCTGCCCGCGTGTGTCTGGGAAAGCCGATTTCAAAGTAAAAGTCCGTCTGAAATGAGCAACGTGGTCCCCTTGGAGTGACACGTGAGGAGTGACTCCCTCCCACAATAACACTTCTCCAGCTGTCCAAGACCCCAGGACAGACACTGAGAATAATGAAGCTTATACTACCTCCCAAACCAGGGGGAAAAAAAAACAATCTTTGGGAAGGAAAATCATAGACTAGCCCGCCATACACACCTCAGCTGTAAGCAGGGGCAGATCGAGAGATTTACCGTTGAGGGGGACAGACACAGGCTGAGAAGAGGGTGGCACATTCATTTTCTAAATAACGAGTTAATTATATGTGTATCTACCACTTTTAACTTTTGAAAGCAAAGCTGAAATGAGCTGTGAACGTTCGCTATAAAAATGTAATGAA
Organism: Channa argus; assembly: GCF_033026475.1. Lineage (NCBI taxonomy): Eukaryota > Metazoa > Chordata > Actinopteri > Anabantiformes > Channidae > Channa > Channa argus. The sequence continues at coordinate 25,661,560 of NC_090203.1, forward strand.
ATTTGAACAAAAAGAGAAAATAAGCAGAACTGAACTGCTTTCCCCAAGTATATGTAACATGAAATAGTAGCACAAAAATCCCAGACTGAGTTTAAAGTTTAACTACTATGACCATTTCAAAACCTCACAGGGTTCTAGCTGTATGGGAAATATTTGTAACTCAAACCACCTTCTAATTTACAATTATTTCTATAATGGAAACCAAATATGACCTTATGTGTGGCGAGATACCAGGAAACTATCACAGTCCCTAACAAACAAATCACATCACATGCATGTGCAATAACTTATCCATTATATATTTTATATGTGCCAGCAAATCCCCATATACTATTGCATTTATTCTTGTGATCTAATTCCTGCTTACTATCTTGGAATCAGTAGGTCCTGTTGCTGTCTCTGCTCCATTTTGGACATCTTGATAATGGTGCAAATCAGATTTTTCGTTTACACATTATTTGGAGTGAATGAGAAGCCCTTTCCTCCTTAACAGCACTTTGGTGCGTTTAGGCAAGGTCCTGTGCAGTACAGCTGTTGGGATTCCAAAGGTCAGACTGTGGTTGACCTGGGCAAACTTACAAAAGAATGAACTGTGCATTCCTAAAAAGATTAATAAAATTGTACATAGTGGTAATAAAAGTGATAAAAATCATCATTAACATCCAGGGATCCTCCATGTTCTGTAATTGTATTCACTGAAAGAACAGTTCAGGTGATCAGACCATCTCTTATTGCCTACGTGTGTACTGATAATTGTAAAAGGGTTAGGGTGCCCTCTTGTGTTCGTCAAACCACTTTCTCATTCTTTATTCTTAGCGTTTTCGTTGGTCTGACTGTATTGTATCTATCTGCAAAGTGATTTTTGTCACAAGCGTGGCAATAATAAAAAATAAAAAACATAATTTAACACATTCCGGTAAAAGCATCAAAACTATTTAAATAAAGGAATTAGACAACTTATAAATAAATAGTCAACAGTTTGGGATTTGCTACATAGAAAAACATAACTTAACATGAAGGAAATAAACATAAAGTCATTAAAAGCATGCAACATGCATTGTATACAACGTTCTTCGCAAATATTGGAAGATAGTGAAACACTGAACACTAACAGCTGTTCTACTATCCAGTGTGAAAGTATTGCATAAACCCACAATACCAGCTGTCAGATGTGTTTGAGAACATTAGCCTGTAGGTGTCACTGCTGGTACATTTTTCTAATAGTACTTATGAAGTCTATTAAAATGCTACAAAAAGTCACTTCAGGCTTCAGCTCCAGTCTGTGTTCAGAACTTGAGGAATTCTTTATTCAAGCAGGACATACTGCCCATGGATAAAATGTCATAATGCCAAAACTGGAGGTTCCCAGTTTTATTTGGCACAGGAGATGTTGGCAGTGCATTTCATTTTATAGTCATCTTAATTTGCATTTTTAAGTTTGCATGATAAAGTAAACCACTCAGTTCACCATCACAAGAGAGAAGCACATGACTCGATTGTGCAATGTGAAATGAATGTGTGTGCAAAGAAACATGGGGTGTAGGAAACAGAGAAAGAAGAAGAACATGGAGAGTGTGTGTTCATTACAATGCTCGGGTGATTGTGCTCATCTGCTCTTTGACCTTTCTGCATCGCCGCTGCTTCTCAACCTACTCACTCATGTCTCTCACAATCAGCTACTTCATCTGACTCTGCTGACCTCTGACCTTTCACTCTGACCCCTCAGCTATGCAGCCCCTACAGCTTAATATCTCTGGCATTTTAGCTGAATAAAAGATCTGTTCAACAGGACACTGAGTGTTCGCAGAAAACACAAGCTGGGATCTTAGTGGAGCAAATGACTGCATATGTGTGTGCACAATACATAGTGCAGTATACTGTATGTGCTCACTTCTGCATTATTTCATTCAGTTTGAATGCACAGGCTTCATAGAAGACAGAAGGATAATTTTTCCAAACCACAGAGAGGCATATAGTCAGGATACTTCCCTGCCGCACAGTGAGAGCTTTGTTGTTTGGCAGCATTCCTCTGGCTTTATACACTGCTGTACATTTTAGCAGTTTAGCACCACAACAACCAGCTGCAACATCATTCAAACTAAAATCTTTTAAGCTTGTTCTTGCATCATCTACTGTAACCTGCTGTGTGTCTATCTACAAGAAAACAGTATGTGGTGAAACACCTGCTCTAACGGAGTCCTGCTTCCCCTGTCTGCTCTTTGTAAGTGTGTGGCAGCCAGAAATCTTTAACTGTCAAAAAAAACTTTGTCAACATTGCAGAAATTATATAACTGTCTTGTTGCAGGATCCACAGCTGGTCAGAACCAGTTTCATTTGAATGTGCAGAAACTCCCAAAGCATGCTGTTGGAGACGCCCAACATAAACCTACAAGAGCGTGAGTCACAGTCACAAATAACAAATAGGGCCTTGTTTTGCAAATGTGTATTTGCACCATTATCAGATAAGCTATTCGTACTTCTGTTAGTGGGGGTAAAGCTATTTTAATGCTTTGATAGATGTGGGGAAGCCCCAGCCAAGTGGCTTACACCCTTAACATCCTTCATCTTTCTTCTTAGTATTGTGGTAATGTCTTTAGCCGTTCATAATTTTTTTACAATTCCCAATCCATCTGAATCACAGGCTGACTATACATTGAGTAACGTAACGTCCTTTTTCTTCTCATTTGATGGCAATTTTGTATTTTATGTAAGTGAAAATCTTGAAACAGAAATAATAAAAAATGTCATTCAAGTCATACCTATGACACCTAAAATGCTGCACATGGTCACTTCAGATTTCTAGTATAATGTTAATAAACAAGCTAATAACAAAATGGTTGTCTGTAAACATGGAGGTCCATGCTATTGATGCTATTTAAACTTCCTTATCAATCACTACACACAGTTTAAACCTAAATGATAAATGCAAAAATCATATCTCTCTGCTCTCTAATTGAGACGGTCAAACTGTCTCTCATGTCTGTTGTTGTTTTAGACTGGCAGCAGACTTGAGCAAGCTTTTAGTTTAGGTTCTTTCGGCTTAACACCACTTGGGAGCTAGTCAATAAAAGTGCACGTGGTGGTCCTGGGCATAGGGGGACCCTTGTGATTTGCCTGGGGAAGCACTGCGAGGCATATTCGCCGATGGCGAATATGTTCAGCAGATATGTTCATAAGCATTCTAGTTTCTATCACGATTGGTTATGTTGTTTCTGTGTTGCGTTATTTTAGGTGGTTGAAAAGGTGTTTCCACGCTAGAGTCAATGTCTGCATCTACTACACAGGTAACAGTTTAATTGTGGTCTCAAGAAACATTCTAGGTCTTGGTCACATAATTAAAAGGGCTTGTGATTTCTCACATCTTAAGTAAATAAAGGCAGATATTTTCTTCCAGAAAATGCACATTACTAGGCTGAAAACAAACTGAACTTCACAGAACTATCAAGCTTTGTTTTACAAAGCAAGAGGTGTTGCAATTTTTTTCATCTGGAGTCCCAGACCCAAATGGCAGGTACTTAATGTCATCTGGTCATGTACATTCATTCCCAATAACGTTGTGTAATATGGCCCCAATACTGATAATACTGAATTTTTTAAAAGATTTATGATACGCCGCCAGCCTTCTGTCCCTATATCGGGATGATTTGACCTGTTATCTGGATCTGATTTTAGACAGATCCTCCTGGCGCTTTAACCCTTTTCTTCTTAAAGATCACTCTTTTTATTTTGTGTCAGCACATCTAGATGAGTTTCCTGCCACCAATATAGTAATGATAAAATTGATAAACCTTTAAGCTGTCACATCATGTCATTTTAATCATACAAAAACTGTGCTCTCAGCAGACATCTTGAAGATTTTAAAGAAAAGCTTCCATACTTGAAGTAGCTGATCCTAGCTAATCCTCCCTCTTACAATCAGACCAAAATAAACAGTTGAATTTAAAAGACAACACAATAACATAATCCTAATAGATCAGTCAATGACTCTCTTCTAAAATGGTAACAAAAACAAAGCTTGTGGATAAACCAGAGAAATTACTAGCCAGCCAGCTTTAAGGTGAGCAGGCCAGACAAGCAAGATCAAATCCAAATGTGGCAGACTAGTGGCTAATCCAAATGAGATAAATGATTGCCGCTGACATTTCTATGAGAATCTGTATTCCAGCATAGTTAAGGCCAATGTGGAAGATTTTTGTAGTTTTTCCACTAGATTAAATATTCCCCAATTAAATATCTGTGCTTAATTTTCTTGGCTGGTACAGTATTTGTGAGTTTTCAACTGACAAGTCACAGGGTTCACAGACTTCGGCTGCAAATATCTGCCTTCTTATGAAGTAAGAAAAGGAGGAGACTGACCCCTGTGAACCCTTTGCCCTTCTTCATTATGACTACAAAGCAATGACCTATGAAAACAGCTAATCATATCTCTAAGATTAGATGCCCAGAAGGCATTTGACCACATTGAACAACCTTACATGTTTAAGACACTAAAACGATTTGGGTTGTTTTTTGTCCTAGAACATGGTGTTAGATATGAGCCCCTGTCACACTTGCACTGGAATCCTGACTTTGTCCGGAGGGGGTGAATGTGAGAACACAAATGTCTGAGAATATGTGGACTTTATCCTTCGAGCCCCCTAGTAAAAAGTACACATGGTGTGCATGAGCTTGTTCGTCCAGCACTCTGCTCTGTTCTGAATTGACGGCAAGATTTAAAGCAAATGAATGGGCTGATGTTGAAGTTGATGACGTTTCCATCACATGACTGCTGTTGTAGTCAAGTGACTTTTTAGATTTAAAAAAGAAAAGAGCAACAACAGCAAGAACAAAACATCGGGCAGGTTGGTAAACACACAGCTCCAAAGCCGGAGACACCTGCAGAAAGGGACAGAGAGACGGAGACAGAGAAGGACAAAGACAACTACAGAAGAAAAAACACAGAGTTAATGTCATACAGTGGTGACAATTGTGGGGTGAGAGGGAATGTTTCCAGTAACTAGTTTTCTTATCTGCATGTAATATTTGTTTCCTGGTTACAAGAAAGAATAAAACACTTATTTCCCAAGTTTTCTATCGTGTTGTGTCTCCTGTGAACAGTGGCTGGACACTGAAATCAAGCAGAATTTGAGCTTGCTTTTATTTACATGTGTGAAACGCAACCCTACTTACTGTTCAAGGCTGATTTCTCCCGACATAGTCTGTTCACATATAAAACTCGCTATGTTAATCTTTTTCCTTTGACTTTGCTTTAGAGCTTTAATAAGGTGATACCCTGGTTATTGTAGTGTGAAATTGTACTAATTATTATCCAATCTAGCTGTATCAGTACCCTTCTGAATCTTCTGAATCTTTTGAATTCCATTCAGTTGGTTAAGAGGATACACATTTAATTGCGACAAAAGGGAATTTATCACCGAAAATTTCTATTTAAATTAAATGTCTTGGACATTCATCATTTTCATTAAAAGGCTTACTCTTGCAAGGCTTTTAGATCTTTGCCAGAACCTCTCTATACACTTTCTATTGTCTTTTTATAAGCACCTGGATTCAATTATTCTTACATTTCTTTGGACAAACAAAGCCAGTCGGCTCTCCAAAGCCCACCTACAGAAGAATGCAAATGATTATTGTTTGATTATCTCAAGGAGGTGTGGGATGAGTAACTGAGTGCTCCAGTTTCAAAGGAGCTTTGGGAGGAAAGACTATCCAGCTTAGAGAGCTGTTGCATTACTTCGAATTATAGATTAATTCAGTTTAAAGTCATACACAGGCTACATTGCTCTAAGGTTAGTCTTACAATTGGCAAGATAATGAAAGGATTCTCTCCCATGTGTGATAGGTGTGGTACTGCTGTAAGGTCAATATCACGTTTGTTCTGGCAATGCACCGTACTCCATAACTTCTGGTCTAATATGTTAAATCAGTTCTCCAAACAGTTTCAAAAAAAATTCAGCCAGACTGTAATTTAGTAACATTTGGCTGTTCAGATAAGACAAAGCCACTTCTCTCTCACGTAAAGCAGACCCTCATTACTGGCCTAGTTGCAGCCAAAAAACTAATAATATTGAACTGAAAAATTCTCCGTCAACACCAAGCTTCTATAGATGGCTCAATGAAATGCCAATGAGACCACCATGTGAAGTTTGTTGCTGAAAAGAATAAATAAATGAGCAGGGATTCTGTCCAGTACTACTAAATGCACAAAAATGTACTGTACAACTAGGACAACCTGCTGGATGACCTGAGCACTCAGTCATATCCTTCTACCCCTGATGTCTGTTTGCATGTGTTTCCCTTCTGACCTAAAGATGGTTGAATGAAAAGACAGCTCATTAACTGGGGAAATGTTTTCTCTCCTTAAAATCCAAGTGTGACTGAGACGAACACAAAGTGTTGTTTTAAACATAAATGATTCGCATTTATTCTGCCTTTTTTTTTAAATTTCCCTGAATAGTGAAATTTTGTCCTTGTGCTGCCACTTTCTATATGCTGTGACTGAAACACAAGGCAAAATTAATAAGTAAATACAAGTCAGGAAGCACAGTTAACGTAACAACAGCTTTTAGGGGCTTCAAGAATGAGTCGGAGGTTGAGGAGAAATCAGACTACTGCATCAGATCGTTCTCATTTCCTAGGTGTCAAAAAAGGCTGCTTTGTCCACTCCTTTTGTTTTCCACCCTGGTACTTTAAATTTTTACGCCTAAAGCAATTATTTAGTATATAAAGTGAAAAATTTTTGTAGGATAATGATTGTAACACAACGTGACACAGTTACTATAGAAGGGAACTACGTGTGTGACATCACTGTATGTAGAGTGTTTTTTTCTTGTAAGCTAAATGTCTTGTAACCCAAATGTAATCTGAAGTATTTTCCTCTAACTAAAAACTTTATTTATATAGTCCCCATTCACAACAAAGTCATCTCAAGGCACTTTACAGAACAAAGTCAAGACTCTAAAGATGTATAGAGAGAACCCAACAATTCCTCCTCGAGCAAGCCGTAGGCCTGGGGAGAGAGAAAAACTCCCTTTACCTCCAGCAGAACCAGGCTCAGGGTGGGCAGCCATCTGCATTGACCGGTTGGGGTGAGTAGAAAGTGGAGAGAGAAAAGAAAAAGAGCAATAAAAGCAACAACAAAACATCGGGCAGGTTAGTAGGACCAGTAGCTGCGCAATGGAAAACACAGAGCTCCAAAGCCCGGGCGGACACCTGCAGAGAGGGACAGAAAGAGGGAGACAGAGGACAAAGACAACTACGGGAGAAAACACACAGAATTAATTTCATACAGTGGTGACAATTGTGGGGTGAGAGACATGTTTCCAGTAACAAGTTTTCTTATCTGCATGTAATATTTTTCTCCTGGTTACAAGAAAGAATAAAAACTGGTTGCACTGAGTAGCCTGGTTACTCAAGTGCATGTATATTGAGTTAACTAAGCAATCCAATAAAGATTTATTCAACTTATGATTTTACATTTATAAACATTTAGCTTTTCCCTGACTAAAGACCACACATTAACAGAACCTTTATTTGTAATAAATTACATGTAATAGTTTTTTTTAAAGATCCTAATCAATTAGGACACAATAACTTGTTGAATTAAGAGCCAAGCTTGATTTAGTTGTCAGAATTTGAGTTTTTACTTGCTGATAACAACAAATAAAAGGTTTTAGAGTGCAGATACCCACAGAGTGACTCTTTTTAAGAACATAATGGAGCCTCAGTCAAATCCCTTTTGTTGTGTATTTAAAATGTGCTGGAGGAGCATCTTCTAGCTGCATTTCAATCTGTTACCCTTTAAGAAATGAGTCAGGGTGAAATGAGCAAAGGGAAATATTTTGCGTGGCTCTTATGATTTTTGTTTGGTTTCAGTGATGCCAAGATGAGAGAATATCCATGATTGGGTTTAATCAATAGGCTTTGTTGTTGTTTTTGGGTTGAACTTCAGTAAAGGAAATGTTCGTGGTAATGTTGTGGCTGAGTGATGATGATTATGGAAAAAAAGATGAGGAGCACAGATGGAAAGAGATGAAGAAACGAGTGGAATAATTTTCTGAATATTTAAATTATTTTAAAATAAAACTACTAAAGAGTCCACCTAATGTTAGGAAAAGAAGAAGGAAGCAGCTTACTGACATCTGTCTTGCTGTCCTGCAGCTTCTCCTCACACAATTGGGCAGCTTTAGTCCTCTGTTAGCATCTTAGGGGGTGATGCTCCAGCGATGACTTATGTGCTCCTCACATCTTCTGGTTCACCTCTGCCAGCTGTTGCCTCACCATTGCCTCGGGGCAATGACTATGGCTTGGGATTTAGAGCAATTGTTCCCTAATCCGAGCGGCTTCTTTCACGTCAAAATGTCCTTAAGCAAGACACTGAATGCCAACTTAGTCTCTCCCGGCTGGTGCAGGTCCGCTGCTTGTGTAAATGACTAGTAGTGTAGTGTTTTTGGGTACCCGTAAATTAGAATAACACTATATAGGTGCAGATCATTTCTTCTTTTGCTTTGTTTTCCTTCACATTTTGCAACTTGGTTCTCTTGTCACCTTTAATCCTTTCTGCTCTCTCTGTTGTTTCCCTCATGTCCACTCTTCTTTCCACTGCACGTTTCTTTAACTTAAACACACACACACACACACATTTCCAGCCATAGTACTGGCCAATCATTCAGTTCACAGGTGTCCGCAGTCATCTTAATAGGGAGAGGAAGTCAAGTTAACTAAAAACATGCAGCAAAGATGCAACTAAAAGGCAAATTAAAATATATGCAAATAAAACAAAACCTCATGCAGAAGATAAAAACAACATGTATGACCTGTGACAGCAAAAATCCTATTTTAATTTCTTACGAAGAAAACTGTTTTGAAAACACTCCAAATAACGGTTCTTTACATATGGAATTGCCATCACTGTCTTTCTAAATCCAATCTGGTTGCAGCTAACCCAGTATTACAACACTCCTTTGGATTGCAACAGTTTGTTTTATTTAACTGAATCCTGCTGTCAGACAGCAGGATCCTTTCCTGACCCTGCACAACATTGTCTTCCCTAACAGCACAAAAAGCTCACAGAAAAACATGAATTGGCTTAAACAAACAAGATCAGTATATATTATGACAAGCATTTTAGTTTAGTAAAGCAGCACAAGAGTAGTAATGCAACGCATCTGGGAGACAACAAGAGAGCAACGATGGAGGTATTGAGATGAGCGTCCCATGAGGTTTGATTTGTTTGTTTTTTTCACTGCCTAACCAATCATACATGGCTTCATCCTCCATCTCTTAGCCAATAAAATAAACCCCACACTGTTACACAAGAAGGCATCTATCAGTCAGACTCATAAGATCAACACCATCTTCATAGAAGGATGTCAGTGGCATGGTAGATTCAGGCTGAATCCAAACATCTGTTTTCTCAGGTTCCGCAGGAGGTCCACATGTGCCTATAACGCACAATCATTAATTTATGAAATCTGACTAATAACAATAGAGATTTTTTTATAATCTGCATATTTATAGAGAAAAAAGAACAGTTTAAATCCAACATCCAAGACACACACAGAAAAGATTTTAAAGAGAGTGAGAGGAACATAAGTTGAGACTTTGATTCAATACATGCAAACTTTGTAAGCAGCACCACATACAGTATGTCAGCCCAAAAAGTGTTGCTTTGTCCAGTCCCTTCTGTGTTACATGCCGATGCTACAGGTATCTGTTCACGTCAGTGACTGACACTTGGAGCTTTCAGTGTAGTTAAATAGAAACCCAGACGTTTCAATATTTGACACATAAATCAATGACGTAAACTATTTGAAAAAGTTTCATAGAGATGGATGGGGTGGTAAATGTTACAACAAGACACATTACGTTTCCATGGGAAACCATGGTTCGACTCTAGTGCAAGATGTTGTGCACTTTCATTGTGATTGTAACACAACGTGATGCACGTGGTTACTATTGTAAGGTACTAGTTTTAGGGTTTGACCTAATAAGGCGCTTGACACAACTACTCAGTTTAAAATATCGTTTATTATAAAATATAATAGTTGGCAAATCAGGATGGAGATGTAGTAAGTCCTCCGACTCGCTAGATGGTGCTTAACTTCAGTCTATGAGAGGACAAGAAGATGATTATCTTGACAGTGACTTGTGGGATATGGTGTCTGAACATGAAAACAAAACTTACTAGAGTCGGTGGGAAGATGAGCGAAGTCTAGAGGTGAAGCAAAGTTCTTATGGGGAAGGATGGAGTATGGTCCTGGTAAAGTAATAACTTTACGATAGGGTAGGGAAATGGTGGGAGGAGGGGACACTGAGGAAGATGTAGTGGTCTGGATCCATTACACAGAGGCAGGCCTGGTAGTGAGCAATCTACCAAAGAAGAGAGCCCACCGGGCCTGACAAGGGTTTAACTGTTTGGCAGAGCGGAGGTATTCCAGATTCTTAGGCTGTTTAGCTCCCTCCAACCAGTGTCCACTCCTCCAGGGCTAGTTTAACGGCAAAGAGCTCTCTGTTGCCAACATCATAATTCTTCTCTGCTGTTGAGAGGTGGTGAGAGAAGAAAACACATGGATGAACTTTATTTCTTCTTTGGAACGTTGCGAAAGAACAACTCCGACCCCTGTGTTGGGGGCATCAACCTCCACAATTAATGGGAGGTCAGGGTTGGGCAAGCTGAGTATGGGGGTTTGGGTGAAACATGACTTGAGTTTTTCAAAGGCTTTAGAGGCTTGAGTGGATCATGTGAACTCGACTTTAGAGGAGGTGATCTGATGAAGAGGTGCTGCTATGGAACTGTATCCCTTAATCAATCGGCAGGTAAAAGTTGGCAAACCCTTTAACTGGATCCATGGTGATGTTGCCTGGTGAGAAGAATAATTGATTTTGGAGGAGACGTTAGAGGACTGCTCTTACATGGTGGACGTGGTCAGTCTCAGATCGGGAGAAAATGAGAATATCTCAAGATAAACAAACACATATTTGTTAGGCATATCTCCCAACCCATCATTGATTAAATTCTGAAAGCCGGGGCATTGGTCAGGCCAAAGGGCATGACCAGGTATTCATACTGGCCTGCCGGTGTGTTGACAGCAGTCTTCCATTCATCACCCTCCCCTTTTCTCACCAGTTGATAAGCGTTGCATGTATGTTTAGGGTCATTGAAGGTGAGCCTCCTCCCCAGTCTCCAGTCTTCTAAGATCACCCTGTATTTGGCTCCATCCATCTTCCCTTAAACTCCGACCAGCTTCCCTGTCCCTGGTGAAGAAAAGAATCCCCACAACATGAAGCTTCCACCACCATGTGTCACTATTTCTCAATTATGTACCACTTTGTTTTGGTCTGTTACATAAAATCCCAATAAAATACATTTACGTTTGTGGTTGTAACGTGACAAAATGTGGAAAAGTTCAAAGGGTACAAAAATGTTTTCAAGGCACTGTATATGTGTACCCCTGTTAGTAGCGTTTTGTTTTTATGTAATTTATATTGTAACTTACTCTTACCCTGAAGTTTTTGTGCCTAAGCCAAACCGTTGTTTTCTCCTAATGTAACGTTACCCTGAAGTTATTTTCGCCAACCTTAATGGAGCTTTCTTGTGTATATAAAGTCACTCCTGTGTCGTTAAAAGGTGACGCCCAATGCTTCCAATTCTAATGCCAATGTATACGTGTAGCATCAACACTGCTGTTTATTTGCAATAACCCTGTTGTCCCCAGGGCGTCAAATAGCGTCACAAAAGGGTACCTTTGGCATAAACATGATGTTAGACAACTTGAAGCCTTGGAAAGCAAAAAAGACCAATAACATCTTGAGAAACTGGCTGTAGCCTGGAATATAGGTCCAATTTGCTGGCATTGCTGGTCCAAGCCACTTAGAAATTAGGGAGGGTTGTGTCAGGAAGGGCATCCAACATGAAAACTGTGCCAAATCCACATGCGGACAATGACCCGCTGTGGCGACCCTGAACTCATGGGATAAGATGAAAGGAAAAAAAAATTAAAATATGCTCAGGCAACAACATAAGGGTTATGTGCATTTTTTGTAATACAGGCACATATCTATTTACTACAGTTATGCAGACGGCTGTGCTTTTAAAACCATTCATTTGCTACCGCTTTGATCTTGTAAGCTTTTATTTTTTTAATCACTTAAGTCTTTCTCCTTCTGTCCATCAAACTCAGAGGTGTATTATCTCATAGAGCAGAAATTACTTTGGAAAATAGTGTAAAATCCAAGTATGGACCTACCACCGCAGAGACCCGCTGCTAGAGCCCGGCGAGGGCTGTGGAACAACAATGATCTCAGTGTTGGTCTGGTCCAGGGCGGAGGCCTCAGTTGCTCTCTGGCAAACAGATGCTGCTCTGCACAGCAGGTTCATTTAAGGCCTCGATCATTTTAACTGGTTGTGGATGATACTGAAAGTGATTCTCGGTGGATTTCTCAGTACTTGTGGCCTTTCCCTCCATAGAGTAGATTTCTGTAAAAAAATTTCTCCCCCTTTGAAGACTTGTATTTCTGTTTTTACGTTTGTCTGCTGTGATGACATTGAAGGAATCTGCAACATGAAGCTCCTGGCCTGTCTGCTCTACCTACATTTTAGACTCCTTCTCTTCACCCATGTGCATCTTAAAAGATAATTAAAGCTAGAGAGCTGGACTCTGTAGAGCTGGAGCACTTCCCAGACAGATGTATTTTTCGCTGCCATGTCTGGAGAGTTATTTGGATCTGGTCTCTTTTTTTTTCTCTCTGGCTTCTCCCTTGCTCATCTACTCCTCTTTATTTCCACTCTTTCTTCCCAGATATGTTTGTGAGGCCAGACATTGGTCTGAAGGCCCAGATTGGTTGCCATGGGGACAGAACTAATAACAGGCATAAACAGAGATGGAAGGAGGAGAATGAGAGAGGAGAGAGAAGAGGGGATAGAGAAGAGAAGAGGGGATATACAAGGAGAACGTAGGAGAAAGGGCAAGTAGAAGGGGCCAAGGGGCAGCAAGTGGTGGGGGTGGACAAGGAATGAATGAGGAATATGATTTATGCCTGTACATTTTCTCATTCCTACGCCAATGCACCACTGCCAACGAAACATTTAAGTTCTGCAGTGCAATGCAGACTGGTGAAATTACAAGGTTAGCAAAGTCATGTTGAGCTTATTGTCCTGAAAACAGGTCCACAGTCTCAGACCCATTCAGGTGCAGGTTTATGCTCAGGTTTACTCAGGATAAAGTAGATAGCCTTGCAGATTTGAACAGTGTTGGACCAGGAAGTCCATCCGACTCTTTTGCAGGTGCTCCACTGTTAAAAAAGCAAACCTGGAGAGGTGGCATCAAGTCTGACGAGACTGAACAAATTGTAGTTGGGCTACAATTGGACAGAACTGGACTGGAGGACATGGCAGAGAAGACCATTGTCATGTTGGACATGATCAATGCTGTCCTGGACAATCTGTCTCACCTTCTTCGTGTTGAGCTGCAAGGTCTTTCAGCCACAGACTAATTCCAACAAAAAGCATTTTAGGAGGTTCTTTTTTTTTACCATTGACATGAGACACAGCTGCCCCCAAAACCTCTAGTAAGTATCCAATTACTTTTCAATGTGTTAAAATAGAATTGTTGTATTGATATACTCTAAACGTTAAACCTTTTTTATTATAACATTCATTATTTTATTTTCAAAATCAAAGTGCTGCCACACAGAGTTTGGAGGACAGTGACAGCTCGTTTCAAAACTCACTCGTTTACTTGTGAGGTAAATTGTTGAGATTTATTGACAATTATTATTTGCTAATTATTATTTTATACATAGTGTGTTGTTTCTGGGAAGGGCATTATTTTATTTTATGTGCTAACAGCTAAAAAGTAAAATAAATACTAAACCTAATTGGGACTTGGGGGCGGTTATAGCTCAGTCGGTAAGGCAGTCATCCACCGACCCATGGGTCATTGGTTCGATCCCCAGTCCCAGCTGTATGTCAAAATGTCTCTGGGCGAGACACTGAACCCCCATCCCCAGGTGTGCAGTGCCGGCCCAAGCCTGGTAGAAATAGGGAAAGTTGCGTCATCCAGTGTAAAAACTGTGCCAAATCAACATGCGGACAATGATCTGCTGTGGTGACCCTGAACTCAGCCCCTCAACAACCACTATACCTATTTAGGGCTCAATTTACACACTGAAATTAAAGTACTGTACAGTGCATTGTCATTTTGTGGAGAAATACAAACTACTTACATAACACTGTGGCTGGAGATCATATCCAGACCAGCAAACCAGAATAAAGTTCTCAAATGTCAGTTCTAGTGAAGATTTTGGACAGAGATTGCAGCTGCTGATGCTCTACCCCCAGACAGCTGACAACTTCACTGGAACACAAGAGTCAACCACAACGTCAACAAGGTCCTGCCTTTAATAACAGCTGGGAGTAGAGCAAAGAGGGTCTGGTGGTTGATGTATTTGTCTAAAGAAGACATACAGCCTGCTTTCTGAGGCAGAAGAGCTATGGAGAACTGGATGCTGACAGGAGGATGAGTAAAACCACTACAGATCCTACAAGGCTAAACAACAGCTGTGTGTTGCTTTTGAGAACCAGACAGGAAACTCCGATGAGACGAAGCTATGCACTGTACATGTAGGTGTGCATGTGTGAGAGCGCGCAGTATGTGGGTGTTTGCTCGTGTTTTGCGGTTGCCAGATATTAATCAGTCTGAACTAATCCACACACAGACACAACACAGTGACTGGTGTAGCATTGGGTGCAGACTCGCTCCGCATGTTTGAGTGGAACTCCCTCCTCGTTTCAGTGCTTGTCTGGAAAGTCTGCCAAGAGTCCGAGCTTTGCAGAGGGGTTGTGAGTAGTTACTTTGGACAATGTGTTCCAAGAAAACCCTTGAAGTCAAGTGATCTCTGGGAAGAGATCATCGCTCCTATGTTGATTCTGTTCCCTGGACAAAGAGAGAGAGAGACTTTGCCTTATTTTTTATTTTTATATTTTGAGAAAGGGGCATTTCACCTCGTTCTCTTGGGAGGCATTGTAAACCAGGACAAAAAGACTTCACCAAACTGTTTAAAAAGACTGTCTGGCACTGTGAACAAAGGCAGGAATCAATAACAGTCTTGAAAGCAATGGAAAAATGTTGCACAATGGCTGACAGAAAAAAATGCATTAACAGCCACCCAACCATGCAGAACCCTCCACTGCAAGTCACCAGCTTTTTTGATTAATGCTGGTTTATACCTCTAACGCTTTCAGACCTCAGTGAGCTTTCCCTGGAGTGTCACTTCTGCTGTTTCATTTGTCTCTGTACAGAGCTTTAATGAACATGCTGTGCATCGATTTCATATCAGCATCATTCACAGAATTTCCAGTGTACTACATGTTCACAATGTTTCAAAGCCTCCTTCCAGAGTAATAATCAATTGATTTTAACCCTAAAATAACAGCAACAGGAGCCACAGTGTCTGTATTTGGCTCTGTTAAATGACGTGAACAACAGCACTGATACAAGTTTCATACTGACTTCATGAGCAGCCAGTACAGGGGGCTTTGATGCCCCAGCCTCACTTTCTTTAGTAGGTACCACTACTTGAAGAGTCCAGTATAACTGAAGATGAGTTGTCTAAGTCCATTAGAAAACAAAGATCTGTTCAGTCCCTGTCCATCTAGTTGGTTTGAGATGACATGTGAGTGAGCAGCTTCAACTCAACATCAATAGCAGCGTACAAAAATCTTCATAGGAAGCAAACTAGATTTGGAAGGTTGCATCACAGTGCAGTGGATCCCAGAGGAAGTGGACAAGTAGAACCTGAGTCTATGACACTTCCAATTTACCAAACAAACTTTGACCTTCTCCTTAACATTCCCCCAGTGCTTATCAATAACAGCTTCATCACCAGCTCTCAAAAATAAAAACTAAATAAATCCCTCAAGCAAACTGAGCTTTTTAATTACACCTCCCACACTGAGAGCTGAACTAAAGCATATTCTCCACCAACATGCCAACCTGCTGACCCCTAAACCATCTGCAGAGGATGTGAGTTTTAAAGACATCCTACAACTACAACCAGGAACAGTCAGAGACAATCTGACTTTTTGAAGCAAAGAATCCAACATGTTAAATAGGGCACAGCATTGTCCTGTTGAACTACTCTTTGGAATTTAACGATGTCCGTCAGAGGACATTAGACGTCTTTAAAAGAATGTTTGTCTTTAAGAATGTTTGTTTCCAATCCATGCTCACATTTACTTCAGCATTCTCCTGGATTGCTGTATTGTCAGCCAGTACCTGCTCAGTTTGTTCAGATTTCTGTGCCTACTCCTGCTCAGATTTTTCTGCTGTAGCCTCTATCTGAGGCTCTGAGCCAGCAGGTCATTTTTGAAAGAGCTCTCCGACTTACAGCCAAAGCACTTCATTTTCTCTATAGATGGTGCAACACATAGGTGAAATCATCTTCTATATACTTAAAAACTAGACTGAATCGGAAATTTCTGTTACAGAAACACAAATGCTTCTGAAAGAAACAAGCTTAAGGATAATGGTATAGTCCTGTGTTCCAGGTTGTACAGCAAGTCCGTGAAGCATAATGAAAAAAAAGGGCCATATATAGTTTTTCCTATTTGTTTTATTTATCCTGATCTTGTTTATTCCATTAGTGTGCACTTTTGATTTTTAGTATGCAAGCTTCTTTTTGCATAAAAGTTACCTTGCTTCTGTTGTTCCCTACATGCTCACCCCCTTGGTTGGTTGGTTTATTCTTGCCCCTGTTTGTTCTCTGATTGTCTACGCTACTGTTTGTATGCACCGTCTTAACAGAATTGTGTTCTTTGGTTTAGTTGTTCACTGTATACACACCCCCTTAATTATATGATATATTTGCCCCTTGTTAGCCCCTTATGTGTCTTCACAATCAGCTTCACTTCTAGAAACCCTTGCCATGTTTTGTTCTACTTTGGACTTCACTTACTAGTTTCTCTCCTGTATAATTATCCCCTTGACACAGTTTTTGTACTGACTTTCAGTTAAAGTTACCCTTGAGTGTTCTTGCTAATATTTTGTTTCATTGACCCCTGTGTGTTGTTTCACAGTTGATTTAGTTTCCTAACTGACGTTGTCCTGGTCACGTTTAGTTTTAGTTCTGACCTTGCTCCTGGTCAGCTTCCTAATTTCCCCTTGCCCTGCTCGTGTTTAGTCTCTGTCTTGTTTTTGTCTTTTTGTATTTTGACCTCCCTTTGGAGTGATTTTTAGTTGTCCTTGTCCTGGGTTATTATAATTTTTTGCCTCAATAAATCCCAGTTACCCTCACGTGCTACTTCTTTATTTACCACCCATCCATATTAATCCACCAGGTCCACCCATCTATATTAATCATCACAAAATGTTTAATTGAAGACAACCTACTGAATTAGTAACTTTTAATAGATATGGAAAGTTGCAGCCTTTTCGTACAAAAAGTAATTTTTTTTTATTTCCTTCCAACTTATCAAGGAAACACAATAAGTGGGAATTTTATACTAGAGAGACTTTAACTTTAGAAGACAGCCACCTCTTATGATTAACTCAGTCTGCAGAGGCTTCATACAAGCTTTAGATACACATATGAAAACATTTTATAGACCTAGAACTATGAATTTATTAAGGTTTTAAGAAAAGAGCTGCTTGTGGCCAGTGAGGGCAAGATAAATTGATACAGCCTCAATAGTGTTCAACACCAGTCACACGTATATTTCCTCAATCGATTCATACATAACATTGATATACTACTGATTTACTATGGACTCCTTCTGTGTCTATTCTCCAACTCTTGCCCACATGCCCCTGTTCAATCCCATCTCATCAGAAAGTCGTTAAATGACTATGTTCACTTAGTCACAACCCAACATCCTGAGCCTTTGGACACCCACTCACTTTAGCATCATAACCATGAAATCATCAAGAAAAGCAGTTTGGATGTTTGGAACTGCCCTCATTGCTTCAGCAAACACTATCTCATCTCGCTTTGTTTCGTATGGATTGGATTATGGAAATGTGTTCGGCTATTTGTAACAAAACACTGGAACACTAGAAAACTGGACATTATGAACTATTTGGACATTCGTGCAAATCAAAGAGTGTGTGGTTAAAGTAACCACTGAGTACACAATATCTAATGGCTGGTGAAACACAATTTGTGGACGTGGAAAGCTTCTGCTGTTTGTTGTTTGTGCTCGTTGTGCTCTTCAGCAGCCTAAACTAGATATAAGTCCAACAGTCTAAACAGGGAAATGGAAGCAGTAGTGAAAGTAAACACACTTACAGGATATATACAGTGATTCAGTGGTTAGCATTGCTAACAAAAGCCAGAACATATTACTAGTAAGAACTTCTGGGTGTGAAACTGTGGAAAGATTGGATTTGGTTTCCTTCAGCTGGTCCTGTTTTCCGAACGAATGCAGGAGCTCCTGCTATAAATCTTCCCTAATGAAACTGATAATGTTCCATTTTGAAGATCTGCTATTATGAAAAACAACAATAAAGTAGCTTTAGGTCAGATTAGGTGACGGTGCAGGATCTAAATTCTCTCTCAACAGGTGCTTTAAGGTATTTACAAGTCTATGCAATCATCCTTGACGGATTTACTTATTAGGACTTATTACGGCACCAGCTGATCAACAGAAAGGTGGGGGATCCTCACTACATGATGCAAGGAAAAACATTTAAATTCTATGACATATCATGAGAGATGTTAACAAATTTGGGTGAATAAAATGTCACAGATACATTTCATCTACACTAAGTATTAATATAAATCTGCCATTACGCTTAATACCAGCTTTTTAAAGAAAGTGTTGATTTGAAAGATGCAGTTTGTGCTGCTGTTGAATTGTATTGCATCTAACTAGAACTATGTTTACCTAATAATAAATCAGTTCAGTTCTTATTCCAGGCATTAGATTGAGTTATAATTATAAGCATATTTCAAATAAACTAATAGACCAAACAAACTGTACCACTTCATCAAAGTCTGGAGTCTTGAGTGGAAACCATATAGTTAGGTAATTGTACTGAACAAATTACATCCTACATGCCATTGTGTCAACAGTACTTGCCTGCTTGTTTTGCAGAGAAGATAAGAGAAGAAGTGTGTAGGGGTAATCCGATCTGGCTCTGCCTTCCTCTGCTCAGATTCCCATGTGGTGTGATTGCAGTCAGCTGATGGTTATGTATACAGAGCTAACTGAGCTTTGGTATGTCTTTTCAGGTTAAAGCGATGGTTTGATCTCCACTAACCTTTTGACCACTGTCACAGCTCCCTGCCAGTGGAGATGGAAGCTCTCAGTCACCAGGGCCAGAAGGACTGATTGTGCTTTGTTGCAGTCTATTATTAATTTACAGCCCATAGAATAAGTATTTGAACAGTTACACATGGACCTTTTTTGCTTCAATACATTCCATTTGAATTAAAATGATGGGCATTACTGTGCGATAACCAGTTTTAATTAGACTACATCTATTGTACATCAGTAGAGAAAGGACTATGTGATACAAAGCCCCTTTAATACTTAACGTCCAAAATTGCAACATTGCATCAAACAATTGGACTCTTTGCTACTACAGTATCATTTAAAATTTGTGCAGACATTTCTCTATATCACTATAACTATGATCTAAAACATGATTAGAAATTCCTAAAAATAGATACCAAGAATGCGACAAAGAAATAATGTACATACTGTAAAAGATTATTCAATCCTACACATTTGTGTGTGAAGTAAATAAGATCATGTCTTTGTGTAAAAATTTAATCATTACGTTGTGTCTGAAGTTGCGGATTTTTCTTTTCTATTAATCAGACCATGATCTTTCTCCAGCTTAATAAACTGCTTTGAGTCTAAACACAGTTTAATAACCCTGCAGAATCAGGTTTTCAAGTAAAACAGACCCAAAACAAATTAAATTAGGTTTATATTTATATTATAATTATAGTATTATAGTTAAATGATATTACAATATTTCTTTGCTATCAACACATTTGTGATTATTGTTTATGGTAATAGGCAACTTATCCTCATTCAGCCAATAGCAAGCACTATGTGGTTGCAGTTAGAAACAACATTTCTGTGTTTGCAGTTAGAAACATCAGGAGATAAAGGAAAATGCTTTCCCCAGTTTGGTGTGGAGGTAATTAAACTGCCTCCACAAATCTGTGCTTCAACCCCATCCAGTAGCTATGAGATGAGTTTCTGGGTGTCCATATACTTTTAACAAAGTAGATTTATTCTTTTACAACTGGCCCTAAAAGTACAGCTTTTACCAAAAATTGTTTGTTCCCCCAAAGTGATTTATGAGGTTCTTTATGCAGTATTATGACAGTGTTTAAGTTTAGGAAATGTGTGATCATGAAGTCTAGACTGAAGTACCGAATTCGAATTTAGTGGTTAGTAATACTGCAACAGCTTTCTGTAAGTCTCCACCCCTAAATATCTTTTTAGCTAATTTAGTGTCTTTACTGTCTCGCTGTAACTGCTGCTTCAACTGTCTCTCTCTCTCTCACAAACACACAAACACACACAAACACACACACACACACCAGACTGCAGACTGCATTCACAGACAATTTGCAACACATGACAAATCCATAAAAAACTTGACCAAAAGTGACATTGAACCACCCCAGTTCACATGAAATGCACAGTGCATCTGTTTTGCAGCCACAGTAGAACAATGAAACTGAAGGAGGAAAAAAAAGCACTGATCCACTGACTGGAAGAGTATGTTGTGAAATTCCAAACACACAGCAAGGTGCACTGAATGAAACCGGAGGAACAAATACACTGGCTCATTGTTACATGCATCTTTACGCTTAGACAAATGAGCAATATAAGTACAAGTAAAAACAAAAAAGTACAGGTACTATTTTCTGCAGTGGGCTTTTTAAGAAATTCACCCAAACCGATTGCACCAACAACATCCTCCATGGACTTTCCAGCCTGTTGGGTTTCATTAGCAAGAGATGACCCACCCAAAGCAAGAACAAGCACTACCACACTGCTATCACTGGTCAACAGGGGAAATACATTCTGTCTTCCTGTTGGGAGGGCCCTTTCCGCAACAGCCATCTGGCACAACTACCACAGAGAAAATGCGTGAGATGGATGTATAATTACAAAGATATAACAGATGAATGGATATTAACTTTCTACCCTGCTCCCGTTGTCTGGGCTTTACTTTTTCTCTCGTGTCACTTGCAGGCCTCCTTCAATGTTGTCCAGCCTGTCCCATGTTGAATCATTTCAAGTACTTCCTCTTTTTCATGGTAAACACTGTGCAAAATATCTACATGAAACACCTCACAACACAGGTGTTAGTACTAATACTTATTAGGGATTAGTTATTAGTGAAAAAATGGTAGGAAGCCTCCTCACAGTAGTATAAAAAAGCAAAGGAGCTGGACTTAGGGGGGGCTCCCCCAACATGGGGGAAGGCCTGTAAAATGTGTTTTAAATGCAATGTTTATGCTATTAGAGTTAAAACTATAGTGTTGCGGTAGTTTGGATAATTACGTTGTCACACTACTTGTTTTACCTGTTGCATATTGCAGGTTTATCACCAATCGTCCAGTTAGTAAAATGTTGATGGCTGGGGCTTGTGAAACATGCACAACTTGTCACAATTACAGTAAATAGTGATAACTGTGAAATACAAAGTAAAACTAGTTAAAAAAAAAAAGAACTACAGTTGCAAGAAAAAAACAAGGGCACTGTTTGACTTTTCCAAGTTTTCTGCATAAATTGTTCATGAAATGTGATCTGATCTTTCCTAAAGTCGCAAATATCAACAAACCCACTAATGCTACAGTAAATTGATACAGTCAGAAGACATAAAGTTGCTCTGAGTATGTATGAGTAGGGACTGAATTTGACATGTTATAAACTGTGCTCTCTAGTGCACATGAGTAAATGCAACTTCAGCTTCATGTGAGAAAATGTCTGGTTCCAGTTTCAGTTTATAAATAAAAATAAACTGACTGAAAATAACGGATGCAGACTGACTGCGAGAAAACAATGAATTTATTGTTTTGAACAGGAATACAGGGGAACAAAGTAAACATGGGAAAAATCTAACTGAGCAATCATCTCAGGTTGTGTCCAGACAGAAAACTAGTAGAGAGTCTTTGTAGACCAACCCATGAAGCCAGTTCCAGCCTCTGACACTGTGTCAAAAGCTCACCTTCCAGGGCTGCAGTGACTGCAGGTTCAGCTGAAAGGGTTGGAGGAGCTGGTGGAGTAGTGGGGCTTGAGTTCCAATGAACTCAGTAAAATTGAGTTTCCCAGAAAAAATAAAAACCCAAGTGGTTTCACAATACAATGTCACCAAACACTTTACACCCCTTCTCCCTCAGCTCCCCCATAAGGCCTTGAGCACAGATACCCCACCCCTGAGATGACCTCTTGAATAGGGTTTTAAAGGATCACAAGAACATGGAAGTTGCAGAAGGGAGAAGTCAGATTTTGAGTTTGGACTAATTGAGCTGGGTTATTTGATAGTTCACTGGTGGGAATAGGGCTGTTTGTTAGCCCATCTGTTAGCCCTGACCAGAACCTAAAAAGCATGTCTACCTACGTGACCTTGTGATCATTGTACCGATTTTATTTTAACCAAATTGACTCATTAGCTTCTCCCTCATGTCTGTTTGAACATGTGATCATGACATATCATGATAGGAGCATGATTCCTAACCACAAACTCTGATGGTATTTAAAGCCTGTGTTTATTTATTCGTCCTCAGCCCCTGGGACTAAACTTGATCACTGTGCTGCTAAAGTACAGCTTTCTTTTCGTGTGTGCTCAGTTATTACCTCAGTGTATGACAGCTGATTATTCCTCAAACGTCTTACTTTTACAATGAGAAACATGTAATAATCTCTTCTAA
The DNA here is from genome assembly GCF_033026475.1 of Channa argus. Classification (NCBI taxonomy): domain Eukaryota; kingdom Metazoa; phylum Chordata; class Actinopteri; order Anabantiformes; family Channidae; genus Channa; species Channa argus. The sequence goes on from NC_090203.1 coordinate 25,684,459, forward strand.
GAACAACAGATGTTTTTCTGCCTGACAAACATTACCCACTAAGTGGTCATTGGATAAGTTCTGTACAGCTGTGTGATCAGCTGATTGTGTCACCGCTGTCAAACAAACCACAGTTTATTTACAGTGTAGCCCATTATCAAACATCACAGATTAGCTCATTGGCCTCTCTAATCTGTAGAACAAACATCATCCTCTGTCCTTAGACCCTTTAGTTGAAACAGAAAAAAAATGTGCTTTTCAGTGTTCAGCTATTTGTTGTTATTATGGCAACGGTTATAATTTAGTAGAGTACCTACTACCTACCAGAAGGCCAGCGGGTTTATTATCACCGATACAGCTGATAATTTGGGGAAATCTCGGCACCACAGTAAATGTAAATAAAAGCTGCAGAGTGGTAGTTAAGAGGTAGTTACCAGGATTTTATAAACAACAGTAACAGATTATAGTGAAACACCTCCAGTTTGCATAGTAACAATGACATTACTAAAAGAGCCAGTTGGTGATGTTTTTATGTGAGCGAGAATGTCTAGGATGGCTGGGCCAGAAAATCCAGGATCCAGGATTTTCCAACCACCATCCTAGTGTAGAACAATGACTGTTAGCAACGTGTTTAATATTGTAAGTATGATGATGATGATGTTAAGAGATTTAATCTAAGCCACGTTCTTATTCGACCTATCTTTGTGCCTAAACTCAACCAAGTTCTTCCTCAACATAATACAAAAATGATGGCTCCACAACCTTAAATGACTTTATTTTTTTTATTCACTATTATTAAAAATGGAGAGGGGACAGTTCTATGGTACAGAAAAAACTCGATTGAAAAGTATCATAAAAACATTCAAATTTTGTGGTAAAACAATACACCGCCAAGCTTAACTAGGGATGAGGTCATGGTGGTTGGGTGGAAGAAAGGACATGAAAGAGGAAACACCAGTTTGTTCTTTTGTTTCACACTAACATTCAGTGTTGTTAATCTATCTTAACCCAAACCACAAGCTGCTCCCTAAACTTAACTTTGTAGTGTTTTTGCCTAACACATGTCATTTTTCTGCAGTGTTTACTACTGTAAAATCTCAAATGCTCTGCACTTATGTAGCACTTTTCTACCTATTGGTACTCAAAGCACTTTGGCAGCTAGCCAACAGTCAGCAGGGTTTAGTGTCTTGCTCAAGGACACTTCGACATATGACACAGGAGTCGGGGAGCGAACTAACATATGTGGGATTGATGCTCTACCTCTTCCACTAAAGTCGCCCCAAAGGTCACAACAAAGTCGGGAGCATTATACAGTGGCAAATGATAACCAAATATTGTGCTGATTAACCAGCCCATTCTCATTCCTGAGGTGTCAAAAATCGCTGTTTTGTTCGATCCTTTTGTTAAAGTGTAGTGAGATTTCAATGTAGTTCTCTGGAAACCCAAACGCTTCAATATTTGATGGGTAAAGTAATGGCATAGTATATAAAGTGAAAAGGTTTTGTTGGAGGGGGGGACAGGGTGGTGCATGGTACAACAAGACACAGGACTTTTCCACACGAGACTGGGGTTCGACTCCAGGGCAAAAAATGTTGCACGCTTTAATCAGGATTGTAACACAATGTAACACATGTGGTTAGTATAGTTAGGAAGTATGTGTTTGCCGTTGTCACTGTTTTTAGCATTTTTTTAAATGTAATTCATCTTTTAACATAACTTTACCCTGAAGTTTTTGAGTGGTGACGCTCCTGGAATGTCCAATACTTATGTCAAAGTTTAGCATCAATATCAGAAACCATTGTTCCTGAGCCGTTAGGTAGTGGCGCTTCATCTAATAGTAATGTCAAAGGGTAGGTGTGGCGTCAAACAAATAGAGAACAGAGTAAAGAAGTGGACTTTACTTTAAGTGTGTGCTTAAAGATTATAACTCTTCAGTGAATCTGTCTTCTTCAGGTCACTTAAGCTCAACATGTTTGCAATACAACAAGCATCATGTACACAAAAGAACACAAAATAGACCACGGTAATATGTGGATATGAGGAAATGATTCTTTAGACTTTCAAGTCAGACAGTTACTCATAAAGACTTTTGGATTCAGGTTAAAACTGTGACTCTAAGAGAAGCTGAGCTGCACATGTGCTCAGCAACAGCATCAACACAGACCTGGAACTCATCTGTTTTTTATGAGTGCTCTGTTTGAATGCTTGTGAACATGATGATGGAACATTGTGTAGAGTATTAGTACAGTCTGTTCTTTAGTATGTGTGCATGTGGTGCTTGTGGACCTGGGTTGAGAGTAAAAGTCAGCTTGTCTATGTTTCAGCTTTCTAAAGAAACATTAAGGTTTGTGGTCACTTGTCATTTCTAAAATACTAACAGTTACAATAGACATTTTATCACCTCCTTGTTCATTGTATCATCGCTGATTATATTTTCACTGTAAAATCCAATAATAATCCTAACTTACATTTATTTGTTAACTTTACTCATTTATCAACAATATGCACCTCTTACTGGTTTAAATCAAGTTAGAGTTAATTGCAGGGCCGAAAAAAACTAATTGTTTCTGAGTGAAGCTAGCTTAAAAAAAATAAAGTACAGTAGCAACAAATTATTGACACTAATTAACCAGTGGTAGGCAGAAATTCACAAAAAGGTACTGAGTCTGCTTGGAAAACTTTTAGGCAGGAATTAACAGGGCCATGAAGGTGAGTATTAATGGGGTCAAAGCAACATGCTACAATTTATAAACCCAGTGCAATTGAACATTGACCTTTTTCTGCTCTTATCAAATCCTCTGCTAATGGAGGAAGGATTAGATTTTTCAAAAGTAAATAGTATAAATTATATTTCACATTTCTGCAGTTCAGTTTGAAGAAAATTTTGCCCTAAGATACATTATATGATTTTACACCAGATAATTACTGTTATTTGGCTGCTAAGAAGCACTTAGCAGATTGAATGGTTAGTCAAGTGGGGGTCTATAAGTATAGTATATAATAGCAATATTGTGATATGATGTAGTATTGTTACAATAGTAATGCACATTCAATAATTTTTTATTTTATTTTTTTATGAAGATGATGTGACCAAAGACCAATGGCTTTGTGTAACCATCTTTTTAAGGCAATTGGTTTGCATGGTTTTAGCAATAAATCAAACTGCTGGTAAAGTGACTGCAACTTAGATGGTTACATTAGTAGGTTTTCATGTTACTTGGCCCAACTTAGATAAGTGTGTTGTTTGAAAGACATCACACAGTACACTGAACTTGTAAAGACTTTGTCTGAAATAATTCTCAGTACTTACAACTCGTAACTCGGCATTGCGAGTAGACCATAAGTAAATGTTTAGGTACTGTACACTGGTTTTTTTTTGTTATTGTTGTGTAAACTAAATTATAAGTGTACTAAACCTAATAAGCATTTATACGTAAAAATGCAATTCCAGTTCTAGTTAACTCGTTTTTTCAAGGCAATCGGACAACTAATCAGCTCAAATTAAACACATCCACAAGCCACCCTACTGCATTGGGTGACATGCTTCTTCATCAACAAACATTGTAGCTTATTTTAATTCAGTCCAACATTTACTGTCCTGCTGCTAGGAAAACTCACAAGAAACCAGATGTGGATTCTTCATTGGTTGAAAATAGTCAACCAACCAATGCACAGCTTTCAAGCCACAATGTTTTTTTTTTCTGTTACTCATCCAGGGAAAGGCATTTACTATTTTAATTAAAGCATGCACACTACATAAAAATGGATACAAAAAGCAACATGTGCAGCAGAATGTAATAAATTATTCCGACATAAGCACCATAAATTAAGGGGGAAAAAAAAGGAACCACCAAGAAGACATAGATGAAGTCTAAAATTACACACACCACAAAATGATTTGAGCTTTTATATGAACTGCCATTTTGAACAAACTATACACCGAGACTGATTCCAATCTTTACCTAAAATGAAATGTAGCTGAACGTTTCCCAGCAACCTCACTCTGATCTACTGCCCCAAAATGATTTGAGAAAATCTAATCAAAAGGCAAGAATAATTAAAAGCAAAATTATAGAAATAGAATTAAGCAAATTATAACAATTGAATTCTGCAAGATTGAAGGCATCGTGAGAACCCTCTCTCCTCCCTCTTTTCCCATCTCTGGGCACTCCCCTCCCCTTCCCAGCCTCCTATCCCAGGGGTTTTGTTCTGGCTCCAGAAGCAGAACTGCAGAGGTTAGTAAGTAGATTAACAGCAGCAGCGGGGAAATCACTGGGCGGCACCTCACGCAGATCATGTTCTGCTGACTGATGAGCCCCAGCTCCACCAGTTTCCTTCAAATGTAAAAAACCTGTGCAACATGCAGCATGCGTGTCCTCCACTTCTGTACTCTGTGTCTCTATAATTACTCTCTGCAGTTTCCTTTCATGATCCTTTACCAGTAGCTTCCTTTTGACACTCATGACTTTCCTTCATAATGGGTCTTCCTTCAGTTACTTAACATTTCTTCCCTTCTCCAGTAGTATTTCCCTCAGATCAAAACATCTCTTGATTTTCACTTAGCACCACGGCTGAGTGTTTGAGCAGATGTCTCACGCTGTGTGTGTGTTTCTGTGTGTATCTCTGTGTGTGTGTTTGTGTAAGAAATGTTTCTCCCAGCTGAGCACAGAGTTTCCCGTCCTGCCAGCCCCAAAAATGAGAGGAAGCATTTTACATTTTGCTGCCATCATAGTCCGACTGGTGATCTAGACATTCTGTCAAATGGCAGAACAGGCGCTGGACCTTTAGTGTAAATGGCCATAAGTTCTATTAACAATAAAGTAAGACCAGAGATAATAAACCAAAGATACATTTGATGTTCTGTGTCACTTTAACTCTTCAAAGCACAATGCTGAACTTGAATAGACGTTTAAATGCTCCACCTCACGTGGACTGTTACTGTATCATGGTTGTAGGCCACTCATGTTAATGTAAACAGGTGCTTCAAGAACACAACTGTTGTTGTGAGTCTAAACACTAAAGCAACTGTAATTCAGTACAGAACTAAAGAGTTGTATTTTCTGAAGGGCAGATATCACTGTACTGTATGCTGTATAGCGTTTTCTATGGTGAGTTATTGTGCGCACACACATATGCTCCCAGCTACATATCTGCTTGTCTACTTGTCTCCTCTCCCTCTATAAACCACAGGCAGCTGGGACTGTAAGTGGAGCCAGGACCAGACTTGTCACACGTATTTTTATGTCTCAGTGTGTCAGCCTACATGTTAGTACAGTGTGTGCAATCAGGTTCATTTGTCAACACCTTCACTTAAGTTCAATCCGTCATACTAAGCTCTCTGTTTCATTTGACCACACTCAGTCACATGTTTCCCTCCCATCAGGATCCACAGTCTGAGGATTGTGGGTCCTAATGGCAGATGTCAAAGGCCAAACCTCTAAAAACAAAGCTGAGCTGTTACATGCAATGTCTGAGGTACACCACAAACACACATTCACACACACAGCCTACAGCCAGGAAGGAAGAGGAGGTAACAGGGAGTCCAGCAGCAAGTTACAGTTACAGTAAAAACAGTCAGAGAGTCAGGAGGAGTGTTGCAACATTTCGTTAATCAAACTTGCACAAGAATAAATGTAATCTTATAGTAATTATACTGTCACTCCCCAACATTGTCAGTGCTCGTTAACATCAGTTTGGTTGTATAGTTAATATTAAACTCACAACTGCTCACAGACACATTCCAACAAGCTGAATAATGCTGGAGTGAGTTTACACAATTAACCGCAATCATAACTGTAATCGTTATCAGAATTGTAATCATAAATATTCCACACATGGAGCCCAGATACACCTTATAGGTGCTTAAAAAGAATTGCATTTATTGAAGTCTTATGTGTTTGTACATGCTCGGTGAGTTTCTTGATCACGTTCTTACTTTCTGGAAACACAAAAATAGTTTTGTGTCAAAAGGGTTTTCAATCACATAAAAATAATATTACGCAATATAGTAAATATTACTATCATATTATTGTATTATATGAAAAGCAATCTAAACAGTGGTTCTCAAGAATCCCATCTAAGATGGCATCTTCCAACTTCCAGCTGTGGTTGGGGTAGGGACAGGTGGAAAAAAGTAGCAAGGGAAGTGGAAGCATGTTGATTGCTGCACATTTGAACTCCATAGTACTTGCTGCTGCAATCACACACACAAGGAAGCACAAGCTTAAATTTACAGTATGTACAGTATTGTTATTACTAGAAACATGTTCCAAAATGCATATTAGTATGTGGAGACACATACATCACCACCATCGGTGTGTGTGTGAATGGGAAGCAACATTGCAAAACGCTTTGGATAAAAGCGCTATATAAGCGACTATTTACCATTTTTACCATTTACATACAAAATGTATGTGGAGAGGTGATGTCGACAGCTCCTGCAACCAAGACTCCTGCAGAGCAGAGATAATCAGAAGTTCTGAAAGTATTTGAGAAAGGCTCACCGTTCTGACCAATCAAAGGATTTCAATGATTTCAACTAGATCTGTACGTTTTGCGGCTTCTCATTCATTCTAAATGAATATTATGTGAAACACTAAGCAGAGAGTGACAGAGTGTAGCAGAGCAAATGGCGGAAAGGGCTGGTTTTGAGTCTTGATTTAAAGCTAGATTGTGTTGAATATTGTAGCTTTGAGGTTGAAGAAAAGTCCTAGATTTGGTCAAATACTGACAGCACACAGTGACTTCAAGCACAAGACACAACATGTTTAAAATTTACCAAATCATAATCTTTCCTTAATCTTTAAACCCATCAAGCTTTCACCAATCTTAACCCTGTACACTGTGGGATCACTCTGGTTAGTTTATGGTGAGAATGGGATCTGTTCATGTATCTGCATGTTGCTAATACCAGTTTGTCTACTTGACTAAATGTTAAACAGTGATGAATGTTTTGTATGTTCTTTTAAAGTGCATTCAACATTTGCTGCAAGTTTTTCTTTGGTTTATTGCCCAGATATGTCAATTGTGCAGTTGCTTCACATTTAATATTTTTCATTAAGAACAAGATCTACTGTCCCTCTTCCAGCTCTGTTTGAACAGTTAGTGGACAGAATTATTCTTGCCTGATTTCTTGTGATGCATTTTGGGTCTCTTAGATATTTCTATGTGTGAAAGTAAATGGAACCACGGTGGAAATGGACCAATTGTACACACCGGTCCACTGTCTCAACTTAAATCAAGCAAACTTCAGGCTTGTGCACTCCTGCATATAGTACATTGATAGTTTTACCAAGAGGAGCAACTTGTTCAAGAACACTATGATTAGTGGACAACCTGCTCTAACTTCTGAGACTGTTTTATAACACAAGCCAAGACACAAGACAGGTTCCTGCAGTTTGCAACACTTCAGTCACACGTTGTTGTAGGCATTGATACATGAGTGCCTATTCTCCTTCCTTTTCATTTTGTTTCTTTTCATTTCCTTCTCTTTCTTTTTCCCTTCCTTTCCTTGTTTGAAGTGAGAGGAAACTGTTTTGACAAGTGTGCAGTTTCTCAGTGATATTAATCCTACAAACATAACAATGATTTCCCTTGACTTTGCATGCAGACTGTCCTTTGTCTCACTCCTTACTCAAAATAAGTGATGTGTTGTTTGGCACTAAATAGCCTAATATGTCTCTATCCAAAAGGCCCTGCCCTCGTTGCAGTATTTCCCAACAACGCCTCGCACTGTACTGCTGACGTCTGTCTTTCCGGCATCCGTTCCAGGAGAACCCAGATAAGTGATGAAGTAGAAGAGGAAATGCAGGAAGAATTGAAAGGAGATTATGTCCAAACAGTTTTCTGCTCGCCGATGGAGGGGGGGGGGGGGGGGGGGGGGGGGGGGAGCTCATTGTTGGAAAAAATTAAACAAACAGGAGTAGGAAATCTAATTCTATTTATATTAGAACCTTCTCTTTACTACAATTGAATCAATTGTTTTTTTGCAGAGTAGATCGTGTTGATGTTGTATGCAGTAGGGTACATAGATGTACAATTCATCTTTTCAATTCTTGCAAAAAGAAATGGTCATCTATGTCACACACACGCACACGCACACACACACACACGCACACACACACACACATGCACCCGGCATGTGTTTCTAAGATAAGGACAAGCTAACACATGATGTGATGAATCATTAGAGACTCTATTTAAAGTAAATGGGGGTTGGCTGCATGATGAGGCGTTATGAGGAAAACAAACCAAACAAATGGATGTTTGAATGTTATTTTTTTAACTGGGTTAAACAAATGTTCTGGGCTTAAATTCAAAGTCCCATTGCGTATTTACTTCCTTTCCTACTGTCTGTCCCTGCAAACTGGCTGAAAATGTCTAGCTGATGTGTCTACTCATGTCATGAGCTCCCGGAAAATGCTTGCTGTGCATTTAGAGTGCTAATATGCCACATAAAGATCAAATAAAGAAATACAGGATGTTTTGTTGTGCCACCAACATTTGAATGTAGATCACAGAGGTGACAGGTCAGTGTAGTGGAATGTTATGGAAGCTGTAAACAATCTGTTTCTGTTAAATTTAAAAGTAAATGGATTACAGCTTTCAAGTACTGTGCCACTATTTAGTTGGCCTGCTCAGCAAAGTAACTGCTGAGGCCTTAGAGTGCAGCAACATTCCAAACACACATAGCTTTGTGTGTGTGTGGCAGTTACAGGGGAAGGAAGGAGGGGCGGTTGTCCACCAATCTCACAGTTGTTGGTTCAATCCCCGGCTCTTCTGGTCAAATGTTGAAGTGTCCTTGAGCAAGACACTGAAACCCAACTTAGTTGCTCCCGGTGAGTGTTGGCCCGTTGTATAAATGTGTGAGTGTGAGTGCATAAGAAGATGGGTGAATAAAAAGCAGTGTTAGAAGCAGTGTTAAGTTCTTTGAGTACCAATAGATGGAAAAGCCCTATATAAGTGCAGACCATTTACATAATCAGACGGGTTTTAAACAAAGGAGGCCCCACCCAGCCACCAGGGCAACCTTGGTGCCAGTCCCAAGCCAAGAGAGTTGCGGCAGGAAGGGCATCTGGTGCCTAGATTGTCTGATTTAATCTATTTTATTAATTGAACTGGATGTCTTTAAGGTTACTGTAGGATATAAACATATAAAACTAAGAGAAAAAAAATTACCTGTTCCATGGTCTGATAATGTAATAGTACCTTAATAGGATGCACCTAAATAGTGCTTTTCTGCCTCACTAGTACCCAGAACCACCATTCAGGTATTCACATACACACAGTCAGGCAAAGCTACCATGCAACTGACCTGACCAGTGGAAGCACTTTATACAACATAACACATGTGACAGGACACCATCATTGGTGGATGACCCTTCTCCTAATCCACAGCCAGCTGGGCTGGTTAACTAACGCTGGTGTAGTGAGCTGATGTGAAAATATGTTGCATTGTATGGTGCAAAATATAAGATATTGATATATAATGTTTAAAAAAGATAAGGTTGGCTCTGTCATGTTATATTCCAGATATTACCACAGTTTTGTTACAAGGGGGCGGCTGTAGCTCAGTTGGTAAAGGCAGATGTCTACGGATCAAAGGGTGAGTGGTTCAACCCCCGTCCCTGACTATATGTCGTAGTGTCCCTGGGCAAGACACTGAACCCCTAACAGCCCTTTCCCCTCCCGAGCTGTGCAGTGCCGGTCCCAGCCCGGTAGAAATTGGGGAGGACATCCAGCGTACAAAAACTGCCAAATCAACATCCTCTGCCAAATCTTCTGCCTGCCGTGGGCAGGGAAGGGAAATGGAGCTAAAGAGCAGGAACTCTGAAAACATTAAGGACCAGATAGAGACAGAAATTCACTGAGAGTCAGAGAGTCATGTAATAAAGACTTAAAGAATGAGTTTCACCAATAAGATTTTAGTAGTCTTTACTTAGTTTAAAGTTTTATGTTACTGCGTGACTACATATAAATAACTTTTAAAATAGGATCATTATGATTCGCTCTCTTTTTGGCTTTTAATTTGTAGGAAAGTGGCACCAGAAGCTACAGTAAACGGCTCATTTGGGACTTTCATTCCTATGCTCAATAAAACTCTGGGGTAGCTGCAGAGTTTTCCTTCAGAAAATAGCATAATTATAGTAGAAATGTGAACGAGAAGAGCCAAAATCTTTTCAGTGAATGGATCCAAATGCTAAGTGAAAGACTTTTACTATCACTAGTACAGTTGTTCAGAATTGGTCTGTTATTGACGTTTACAACAATGAATATACTGTTTGTTTAAACTTTAAACATTATGATCCTAAAAAAGAAATGATGGCTCAAGTGATTTTTTTCCCAAGTCATTAAAAGGACTTTATTGGGAAAAAACACAAGAACATCCTGACACGCACTCATGAGATGCTGGTGTTCTCTAATTGCTAACTAGCTCTAATCCCCAAACGCTACAAAGCAAAGACACTGTGATCCCTGGATTATTCTCCAGAGTTTGGACATAGGCAGCTGTTGCATTAACGTTAGCAGAATCTTCCCACAAACGGCACAGTGAAAAGGCTCATTTCACTTCTTTAGTGATTCTGATTCTTACAGTGATTCTCATGTTGCTTGGATCCAGGGCTTCCCCTTCCTGTCAGTAACATTCCATAAGCCCTACCAAAGATTTCCCCCCCAAATATGATGCTTTCTGTTAAGACAAAAAGTTTCCCTCCTGGACAAACACTGCCAGCATGCAGGGTGAGAGTATCAAGTGGAATCAAATGTTGTTTGCCTCAGGAGGAAAAAAGGAAATAATTTGGGATAGTTTCTAAGAGAAACCTGCAAGTGTGTGAAATCCACCAGTGATCCTGATCAGGCAACAGAGGCCAGAGAGACACTTCCAGGATCAATAGCACCAACACTCCCTGACGCATGGAGCAATAGAAAGAACAATATAAACAGACACATACAGGTTATAATATGTAATATAATATATGTAATATGTACATGTATATATATTTTTTTATCAAGTCAATCAGTTACTAATTAAATCAGTCTAATTAAGTTAGTCCGGACAAGAAAGATTTAGCTTCTGACAGTCCTGACATATTTTGGGGAGGTAATCACAAAAATAAGATAAAATTTAACCAATCCTGTACCATTTTTTATCACTTATTTTTGTATTTTACTGTCACATTATTAGTTTATCAACGTTTGATTGTAGTAAATGATTCTTTCTGTATCTCCTACATGTCCCGGCATGCATGCAGGGACCGTTGCACAATATCTGTAGAACTTGCATAGGATGGTTGCCTGGGAATGCTTAGGTTTAGTGTCTGCCACTGTAAGGGCTAAAGGTAAGTCACAATGTAGCAGCCAGGCCTGTTTGACTCACTGTGGTGCAGTTGGTGAAACTAGAGATGTATCACTAATTTCAAATAGCAAATAATGCATTCTCTCTATATCAACACATTAATAAACATGCTATGGTATAGTTAGTAAGCAATTTAATATTTTAAAGATTTCAACAGTATATGATACAGTCATTCTGAAAAAACATTTGTGTTCAGGTTTGCATGGGTCTCATGCTTCTGGTAAGATCCCCCCTTGCAGACATAAAATATCAATAAAGCATAGTGCTACAAAGCTTTTGAGCACATTCTTGCTCCTCAGAAGATAAACTCTGTACATGTTGCACACATTTTAGTACAAAACGTCAGTCAGGCACACAACATGTCTAATCATTTAATAGGCTTGAGGGTTGGATTTTGCTGAGCACATGAGTGCTCCCAAGAGGATAAACCCTTTGGATTTGAATGACTAAAAGACCAGAACTTCTAAAAATCCAGCTGAACAAAACACAATCGTTTTCACTGTTGAGCTGTAGCTCTGAAAAAGAATGAATCTTCGTATTAGTTGATGAGTTTTACCACTGAGGGAGCGATCAGTTAGGGTTGTGGGTGATTCCAAAGAATTAGGAACCACTGAGTGAGGACAACAATAAAGGGTCTTGAGTTTCCACAGGGGTCAGAGTGAAATGCATGACCTTTATATTCTTCCCAAAAAGGCTGGACTCATAGGAGCACTGTGAACAATGGACAGAGAAGTCAAACAAGGGAAGAAAAGCCTGAAAAAAGCATTAACTGCAAATGTCAGCTGAAAGTAATAAGAGTCCATTGTTGCATAGTAATGAACTTCTGTTGTTGTGCTGGCTTAACGTTAAAATTACCACATTTTTCAGTTGTGTAGAGATCGGCTGTCAACAACATGGCATTCCTTCATTAATATCATCCTCCTTTTACGGCTCCTCCTTCTTTGCCTTGACTTCTGCTGCTCACAGCCAATAATATGCTGCAACATTAGCTTACCCTCAATCCACAAGACAACAGGTGGACAGACACATACTGGACATATTTCAGCGCACTGCGAACGGCTGCTTTCAATTAGTGGTGTGAATGTGTGTTTGTGTGTGGGTTTGTGTGTGCTTGTGTGTGTGTGTGGTTCTATTCAGGTAAGGATGTGTAAATTAAAGAGTTGTGTGTGAGAGTGTTTGGATGGGTAATGGAGTAGGAAATGCTGGTGGAAACAGAAGTGTGGAGTCTTATTACAGATCCCCACCATCACGACTTCACCCGACACCACCCCCATCATGCCCATGGGTAATGTCACTCACTAATTTAATTGGTTTTATTTTTTTTAACAGTTAAAAGCTAATTTCCTTTAAAGTACTCCTGGTCCCTGCTGTGCTCTGAGACAGTACTCTCTAGAACAACAGTACAGGTAGCGACATGTCTGTCACAAAGAAAGTGAAAGCAGTCTGTGTTTCTACAGTGGGTGAACTCTAAGGTAAATGTTAAGCAACCTGCACACCTGGCTTACTGTGTTATGAACCTGACTTGAGAGATGCAATGCAACAGCTTTTTGTGTTTGTACAGAGTGAAAAGAGAATCAAATCACTTACAGAACAATATAGAGACTGATTATTACAGTTCTTTGGATTAAATGGATGCAATTTACATTGAAGAAATGATGTGTAGGTCTTACAGGATTTAAAAAAAAACCGTTATGGCCACAGAAGAAGCTTCACAAAAGAGTGACTTGAAGCTTTCATAGAAATATCTCTTCTTTTAGACTATATCAACAGATCATTGCAAAACGGTGCAGGTGAAGAGTGCGGTAGGATTTGTTATCTCAAGTAAAATCACTATGGGATACTGGGATATTAATGGTATTTGGTATTTTGTTGGCCATTGTGTAATGTACAGTGCAAATGGATAAAACACATGCAAATAGACTAAACACAAGCAAATAAAAAAAAAAAACCCAACTTCAACAATTTGGCAATGCGGGCACAGCATTAAGAAACATTCTTTTGAAAGAAGTCTAAAATATTCTTGTGTTGCATATTTTCTCTGTTTTGTTGATGCAGGGACCTTTAGCACACACACACACACACACAAAAAAAACGCTTCAGTTTCTCATTTAGACTGGCCATTTTTCATTTCAGCCTGTACGTTAACTGAGAAATACTGTAATAAATATACTGCAGTCCAAGCGAGACAGTGTGCCTCCCTCCCTCACCGTCCTGCGAGGGAGGCCATGTAATGTGGCTATAGCCAGGTCCAGCTCAGCAAAGAGATGGTGCTTCGGGGGTTCTTTTTGATTGTTTGTTTGATTTTAGTAATTCATGCTTTCTTTATAAAATACTGAATGAAAAGACTTTTCATCAGCATGTACTACAGGTCTTGTGTAATCTTTGTCAATATATTCATGTTTAATAATATTGAAGAAAATTTCAGACCCAGACCCAGATCAAGTAGAAATGTTTCTAAATGTTTCTTGCTAGGAATAAAGCAAACAAGCTAAAACATGTTAGTGTGTTAGTGTTAGTTGGAAAATCAATTAAATACCTTTGTAATGCATGCTTTTTTTTAAACCAAGGTACTTAGCCTAACTAATTATTTATTATTATATTAAATATATTTCACAATCCATGATTGGAAGTTGTACTTTAATTAATATTTTTAAATCCTCAATAAAATCCTAAATAATATGCATCATAATATTTCTTAAAGTAAAGCCTCAGTATGCAGCTGCAGCATTGAAATGCTACACTCTGCCCTTCCTCTCCCTGCTCCACTAAGTTCTTCTGCCACCTGCTACAGCTTGCCACACTCTGCACAGCCCTTCAGGTGTTAGTCCTTCAGCTAATAAACATAATAATCAAAGAGAAATCTTTGAAATTCTCTGATTGGTTAGAAGTCTGAACAAATTTTAGAAGCAAACCTTCACTGCTTCACTGTGCTGTTAAATGAGTATATTTTCACTGAAGCAGTTGACAGCACCTCCCCACAATAAGATAAACTTTAGTTAGGAACATATATCTATTAACATATTCAAAAAAAGTCACATAAAGCTTTACAAGTCCGTCACCATAGTAACAACAAGCTAAACAAGCTCCCTGTATGTATGGATGTGAAGAAAAATATTCTTTACAAGTTTCGGTCAGACGGAATATGTGCTGCATATGCTCAGTAATCAGTCCGAGAAACTAGAAATATGACTTTTTATAAACTAAATAATGAATGAATTAATAAAATCATTAATATTTACCAAATAAAGATGAAAGTAACTATTAGTTACATTTTTTATTTAAAATATTTGTTTTACAGACCATTGTATATGTTGAAACTGTTAAATTGTTCCCATTTGTAACGTTTTGTTATCACACACACACACATACATATATATATATATATATATATATATATATATGTGTGTGTGTGTGTGATTGGGTTTCTGTGTAAATTCTTCTGTGTCCACAGCTGTTGTCAACATTCCATACTGGAGTCTGCTGGACTTCCAGGAGCGGACACACACACAATCATGCACACACACACACACACACACACACAAGGTTCAGCTATGTCAGCTATCTGTTCTTTATAAGGGACTTTATTAGCTGATAACATACACTGCTTGAACACACAGCTTCCCACTGCCAATCAACAGCTTGCTGAGTATGGTGTCATGGTAACAAGTGATTACAATCTGTTGGAATGTAAGTATGTTGATAAAGAGCAAAAAGAAGAAAGTGGGCCGATCTCAGTCAGAGGTGTTTCTGTGATGAGTCATCAAAATGTGTGTGAGTGCTTGCACGTTTGTGTGTGTGTTGGGTGTATGTCAATCCTGTTGTCAGTGGGTGTAGGTGTGTTGGTTACTATGTATGTTGTGTAATGACTAACATAAAAAGGGACTTTTCACATTCACACACCACGCACACATCAGAAAACACTTTCACAGACTATCTGCAGGATACACTCCACCATCAGCCTCTGCGTGCGACTGTGGGCCTTCACTCTAACTAATTAGTTACTGGGTCCACACTGGTTCTCCTCTCCTCCTTCTCTCCTCTGTTATGGAAGGAGGAGTTGTGGTTGTCCACACATTTGCTGCCTTAATGCTGTGGCACAAATGGATTGTTGTACTTCCACCAAAGGCTTTGGCTGCGCCCTCTGCTTTAGGGTTTGCACATTGTGCTGAAGACATAGGGGCAACTGTGGCCCAGGAAGGTAGAGGAGTTGTGGAGCAATCTTTTAACTTAAGCAAGACACTGAACCCCAACTTAGTTGCTCCCGGTGAGTGTTGGCCAGCTGCATAGCAGCTCCCCCATTGGTGTGTGTGTGATTGTGAGTGTGAATGTGTGTAAAGCGCTTTCAGTGCCAATAGGTAGAAAAGCACTATATAAGTGCAGAACATTTACATTGACATGGACGTGTTATGGTCCAGTTTCTGCCTGAAGCACTAACTCCCTGGGAAGAAGGGCACAGACGTGACACAACCTGATGCAGCATCAGGTTGGGGTTGTAGTTGAATTTGAAACTAACGTTAATAGAAAGGTAGTTTCATTTCAGCACGTTATGCTAGGGCTTCAGTTTTAACATACTTTCTGATGGTGTCTTTTTTGCTAGGTGTCAAGTAGTAGACCAAGTAGTAGAGCCTCTGTGTCACAGAGGAAGTTTTACATTTACATTTTTGTATCATATGAGAAACCAACATCACGACACCCCCTCTGTGACAACATTGTGGACGGAAACAAAACTCTCAGAGACAGAAGGGGAAAGTGCAGTCTGATGGCTGTGGTGAATGTTTCCTGTACACCCATTACGATACAGTAATACTGCATGTGACCTGAAAACAACGATCATGAAAGAACCCAACACTAATGACAACATGTGTCCTTTCTAATGACTCTTTCATCTGTCGTACTGTTGACCAGAACATACTCACAGTGTGCAAAAAACAACTCTAAGTCTCTATTGCTCTGCCTTTATTGGGAAATTCCTTTGGCTATCAACTTCACCTGAGTCAGGGAAACAGCATCCTGTCATGATGTCACCCTTTAAACATTCTCAACACATGGACATCAGTGCAGACAACAGCTGGATTAAGTACAAGGACACACAAACTGATGGACAGTGGGTTATTCTAAACAAGTGCTCATACTTGGGAAAAAAAAAAAGCGTGTGCTCATAGCTGTTGCACTTTTGGCGAGCTCCCACCAGAGCTGTTGCATAATAACCTAATGGGGTAGCTAGTCCATCATTTAAACACTGAAGTAACTTGTTTGTGATATCTACAAGAACCTCTCTGGGCTTCTAGAGGTTTGAAAAAATGCTCTCTATCCAATTTTTTAATAGCAATGCCCATGAGAAAGAAATTGACCTCTCAGTAAAGACCATGGGTAAATTCAAACCTACATCAAAAGCGCTTTAAAACACTGGTAATGTTGGTGCATTTTGAGGCTTTGGTACAATAACTAAAATGTAGAAAGTCACATGTCTCACATGTGACTTTTCTTCAGAACTCCATGTCCATTTGAGGATAAATTGTGGACTTTGACAATCGTTTCATTTTTATCTAAAGCCATATTTAAGTAAAAGCTTTCATTTTTCCAGTTTTTAAGCTAACAAGACTGTGTGTGAGGTAGGGGAATTTATCAATAAACGTATCAATAAAAACAATAAATTATCAATAAATTATATATTACTTATTAATGTTCAAAATAAAAAGTTGGGCATTGCTTTCGAAGGCAGTCACATAACTTTTCTAATTACTTTTTCATTACTCTCACACAGTGTTAATGAGATGTGGTGTTATATAAAGTAACATATTGAAGGCACCAAATTCAGCTACACATCTTTAACACATCTCTCACACTTTTAATGACGGGTTTTCCGGTCCAGGGGCTCTTCACACACAGATGTCATGAAACATTTATGTGTCTCAAAAGTATTCTGGATGGTAGTAACTCAACAGTCCTGAAGTAAGGAATGACAAAACGTATATATCCTAACTATGATTTATGGAGCAAATATACTGATGCCAACTATTTCCCAAGATTACTTTATGTAAAAAGTATTCTAATATCGATGGGTTTACTATTTCTAAATTTTTTTGGGACTAAACTGGCCCATTTTCTAATTTATCAAAGTATATACAGTAAGTAAACTGTATTTTGTAGTTAGTTTGATGTGAAACCAATGTGAGAATAGTACCCTTTTAATTTTTATTTAGTACTGAAAACTATAGTAAAAGTGAATTTACAAATATACTATTAGGTGAACAGATTTACACCTTTGACACAATTTCAGTTTCTTAAAACATACTGCTAACTAGTCCAATTTAATTTGTCATTATTTTTTCATATAGTGACATGCTGTAACACAGCATCATTTCAACAGACATACCATCAAAACATGATGCAACAAAACAATCTGTGATGTTTACAAAAAGTACATTGCTGACCTATATGCTAAGTAAAGTTCACAGAGTAGCCAGGTAGCATCACAGACATCTTTCCATTATTTGTAACTAATTATCTTATTTAGGGTTGCGCGGGGGTTGGAGCCGAGCCCAGCTGTCAGAGGGTGAGAGTTGGGGTCGGCCCTGGACAAGTCTCTATTCTATCTCACGGCCAACACAGACACCTAACATGCATGTTAGGTGTAATCTCTACACAAAAAATCTTACCTGTGTACAGATACATTTTTAATAATAATAAAATTAGGTTTTAATGGGGATCAGTGGATGTCTGCTGTCAAACTCACTCCGTCATTTCAAAGTCAATCAAATGAGGTATTTGCTTCTTATAACTACCAACGCTCCAACAGTTTCCTTTGCTGATCTGTGTATCTTAAAACAAATCGCTGTGTGTGCAGGTAAAAGGAAAGGAACAGATGATTTACAAAAAAAAAAAACTCTTGCTGTTTCTTTGCCCAACTTGTCTGGAGTGGGGGTTATCAATGAGAGCACAGAAATAACATAATAATAATAAGCCTTTGAAATAAACACAGTCTCCTACTCACGTTTTCAAAGAGGCTTAAAAATTAACTCTTAAAATGTGACTCCAGTGGAGCAGTTTAATGTTAATTTATAACTGAATATGACTCACTGACATGACTTGTTGTCCACATGCTGTAGCTAAAGTTTCTCCAACAGGCTACACCCCCAACTCTTATCAAGTCCTTTCTAAATGCCAGTTGGATCAGATGGCCTGTATGATGGTTTATGTGCTCACGTGCATCAGTGTACACACAAGATGTGACCAATAAGGGCAGGCCTGGCCCCTAAATGCCCGTCCATAACACCAGGTTTGGTTTGCTAATAGCTGGGAGAGCCCTCGTTGCTATGGTAAAGGGCAGAAAACAGAGATGGAGGAAAAACTAGAAGAAAATATGCTCAGAGAGGAACTCTGTCTGCAGTTTGGACATTTTTGTTTATTATAAATCAAAAACAATTGGGTGCTTTCTTAAGTATATCTCAAAAGTATGAAAAGCACTGGCCAAATATACTTATTTCTTGGTGTAAACCTAGTATACTTAGTTACTGTTTCAATTTTGTTAGTAGGCCTATATCTCAGATATATATTTGAGTAAACTGAAAGTAATTTTAGTTTTAAAAGTATACTGTACTAACAGTACACTTGAAAACCGGCTTCTTTGATAAATTATCTGCTTCTGACACCAGGCTAACAAGCTGACTAATAAGTGGTTATATATTAAAAAGTCACAATATAGATTCCAAATGTTATAACATGAAATGAGTAATTGATGAGTAAACATTTTTATCAGAATTTCTGCTATGTTGTTAGAATCTTAGAAGAGTTAATCATTTCACAAATTTCACAATAGAAGAGCCATCATTCATGATTGTCAGGTAATGGAGATTCATTACAGTAAGACAAGCTCAGCTGTCGCATGCATGGTTTAACACACGCAGTGTATCAGAATGAATGCACTGTATGAACCACATGTGTAATGGCCTGATATCACAGAACACATTTCAGGAACAAGACTTTACTCAAAGCAGGAGCCCTTTGTCACGTCTGCACATAGATAACCTTTGGTTGCACAAGATGTCAAGGTTTATTTTGGCCAGCCAGTTTTCTCTAACTTCACTTTCTCTTCAGCGAATCTGCCAGTGCATATATGTTGTTTCAGTAATTTCACCAGATCACAGTTTCCCTTGTGTTAATAATTTACATAAATAGCAAGTGGAAAATATGTTCACTTTGAACATATCCAGGTAATATATCTTCAAGCATTAAAGTGTGGTTAAAATGTTTTAAGTTGTTTAGACTCACAGCACCTGGTTGAGCTTCACTCAAAAGCTTTTAGAAGTAAATATATCTCTGCACTGTTGCCAGTCCTGTCCTGCCGAGTAACTTAGAGTCATGGGAGGTTTGTTATGGAGTTATAAGGCTTATCAGCTACAAAAGTCACATTCTGTAGATTTAACCAAATTGCTCTGGAGTCCAATTCAAACCTGTGGTCTTACAGTTATTAAATCTGTAAACCTTCACTTAATATTTAGACTTTCCGACATTTCAAACAGGAGACCATAGTTCAAGTCCAGTGTGAAACAACTGCTATTTCTGCTGTGGTAACCTGTTACATGATGCACGTCATGTGGGACATCAAATGTGATGACACTGATTTGTCAAGCAAACCTTTTGACTAACCATAACCTAAGGTTCCCCTTAAGTTTTGTGCTTAATTTTTAATCAAACTGCTGCTTTTGCGCAGTTCAAGTCCTGTGTAATTGTAAAACTGGCTGCCATTTTGGCTCCATTGGTGTGTGATGCCAAAAGGTGCACAATTTTAACAGATGCCTGCCTCTCTATATGCCTCTCTTAGGGCATTACAGTTAGAGGAATTATAGACCTAACCATCTCCTTGCAACACTTTTTCTGTTTATTAAGTGTAACATTGGTGCTTTAGTCACTTAAAATTGCATCACAACATATTCCATCACGTGATTATGTTCCATTATGTCCCTACCTGCAGTTTAAATGTGGTAGCATTTAGTTGCACAGAAATCGAATTATCAGGACACAGGGTTAACCCAACATATTGTAGTTAGAGTGGAAATCTGAGGAAGCTGCAGCTGGAGCCTAATGAGCGTTTTAAGGCGAACTGAGCTTTAAGGTAAACTACTGTGCTCTGCTACATACTTTAAAGGTTAACTTACACAGTGTTATGTCACATAATTAAACACTGTATTTTATATATACTGGATGTTATAAATAATAATATAGGAAGCCAATTTAATAATTATTTGTGAATAACTTTTACTTTATTGTCATTCAGTGTTGCTCACTTACAGTGGACAAACAGAATGAAATGGTGGCTCCAGAAACATTGCACTAATAAAATATATAAGTGTATTAAAAACATATGTTTTGCGAGTTAAACAGCCTGATAACTAGGGGGAAGACACTTGGAGGAATCTCCCTGTTTTGCCATGGATGCTGCGGAACCTTTTCCCAGAGTGCAACAGGGAGAACAATCCATGGTTAGTACCTTCTGATGTGCTTTGAGGAGGACAGAGTGTTTGGGATCTTTACCCCCCAGGACCTTAGTAGCTGCTGACCACCTCCACTGCTGCATTATTGATGAGGAGTGGTGGGTGACTGTGCTGATTCTTCCTGAAGTTGATTATTTCTTTTGTTTTTTTCCACATTCAGGCTCAGGTTGTTTGCTACAGACCAGTCTACAAGATGATTCACCTCCTGTCTATATGCCAGGTCACTGTAATCCTGTATGAAGCCCATCACTGTTGTGTCATCCGCATACTTCACTATGTGGTTGGTGGTAGACCTGAAAGGGCAGTCGTGGGTCATCAAGGTGAACAGCAGTAGGCTGAGAACACAGCTTTGTGGGGAGCCTGGGCCCAGGAAGATGACGCTGGAGCTGTTTCCCTTCACCCTTATGTACTGGGGCCTGTTGATGAGGAAATCAAGCGGTTACAAAAGTGAGTGCTGTAGCCCACGAGTTTCTGTTTGCGTACCAGATGTTGTGGGATGATGGTACTGAAAGCTGATGAGAAGTCCACAAACAGCATTCGCACATGCGTATTCCTTATCTCCAGATGTTCCAGACTGAGGTGAATTTGTTTGATTTGTAGTATGCGATGACTTGAATACCCTGCCACATATGTGTGGTTTCCATACAGTCCGGGAAGTCCTGGGTTATCTGACTCTTGTTGTCCTGAGCATTGTCCTGTCACCTAGTTTAAAGGCATCATTCTATGCTTTGAGCATATTCCGTAAATCATCCATCATCCAGGGTTCCTCATTGGCCCATGTGGTGATGTTTGTAATGACAGTTAGTCATCCATGCATTTTTGTGTGTTGCCAGACACGGACTGAGCATAGTCCTCTACCTGCAGGTGTGGATGCAGTAACGCAGCTGTCCTGAACATGTCCCAGTTCAAGTCACTCTTAGGAGGAATGGTTGAGATTAAATAAGCTAATGCTTCTTTTAACTCCTTTTGGAATGTGTTGACAAAATATTTATCCTCATGTCTGTTTTATGTTTTGTATTTTTAATAAATATAGATTTTTTGTCTTTTTGGGCTGATAGCTTTTATTATGATTTTTTTTATTTGAATATTCGAAATGAAATTAATTTACGTTTTTCTAATGTATTGAGAGCAGCGTCATATCTAGTCATCAGGGGCTTAAATACAAGACAAACTGCATGTATACTGTAAATTTAAAATGAATAGTGTTGGTGATAATGGAGAGTTATGATATATATAACTTTTAGATTTAGGCATTTGGCAAGAATATTTCATAGACAAATGAAAGTAAACTGATTCCACTCCTCGTATGAAATATCTTTATCTGGGAATATGTGGAAAAATAATTTCTTTTCATAGCATATCAAATTGCTCATGTTATTTTTGCGATTCATATATTTGATATTTCAGCTTGGGCCCTGTTTAACTTACTTTTGCCAACAATGTTATATATAGATAGATAGACATATCTATCTATCTATATATATATATAGAGAGAGAGAGATAGATATAAAAGTTCTGTACGTATAATAAACTCAACCTGAAGTAAAAAAAAAATATCTTGCATTAAAGTAAATGGACTTTATGGATGAGTTTAGTCCATGAGCCAGGCCCCGACAATGCAGTGTATGTGTTTATGTGTTTCTTGGAGCCAAAGAAACTAAGCAGACACCTCATGAATCAAAATAAAATATCCTTTTAATAGCTTGCTGAGCTAACGTGACAGCAGAACGTCTGTCCCCTCTGTGTCCATATTTCCATTATTGTGAAACGCCTGGCAACGATGTCACACAGACATCGAAAAAACTTCAAGATGTTAACAATCAGACACAGAGGGAGACTACAAACATGCATAATTCATT
Organism: Channa argus; assembly: GCF_033026475.1. Lineage (NCBI taxonomy): Eukaryota > Metazoa > Chordata > Actinopteri > Anabantiformes > Channidae > Channa > Channa argus. The sequence goes on from NC_090203.1 coordinate 25,707,144, forward strand.
CTCAGGGAAAAAATGGTTGGTTAAACAGGTTTAATGAAGTCAGTTAGTAGGTCACAGTGTAGTTAGTGCTCGCAAAGTGTTAGTGCTCACTGGGTTGGTTGGACAACTTTTGAAGACATTTGGCAGTTGGAATTAACGAACACAACACACACACGCACACACACACCCACGCCTTCACGCTCTGACACATCGTATAATCAGTTCAGGACTAACATCATCTGTCTTGTAAATGTTATGATCTCACAGTAGCAGTTATGATACTGGTTGATCCACAGTTTTAGGGAAATACATCTCTTTATGGTTTCAGATTCATTGACTAACCGCAGAGTTTGGATATAATCTTCAAACATCCCTGCCTATAACCTATTGTCCACAAGCTGTGATTGTAAATCCCTGTCAGTGAGACTTTGCACTCTGTGACATGCCATTTACCTATTTATACACATTAGGAAATTCAATGTGGTTGTTGGTAACAACAATTTAATTTTATGTTTTAAGGATTGAATTTGACAAAGACTTTGAATAAGTTTTTTGAGAATCTCCATTTGTGCCATCAGGCTGCACTGTTGTTAATAAAAACATATCAGTGAGCTTTGCTGATCCACTTTCAAACATGATCGGATCTGTCAACTCTGCGAAGTGAAAGAAGTAGCAAATGTTTTATACTGTCCTTTTTATTATAAATACAGGGGTATATTTGGAAAATCAAAAGGAGATTACTTTAGTATGAAAGATGTATACATCATAGATTTGAAAATCCTTCATCATGTCTTAGTATATAGATAATACTTGGTCTTTTAAAAAAAAGTGTCTTGTATCGATAATTTGATTATTATGTGTCTATTATCTACTTTTTATATTATAAGTGGTTAATCCACTGGAAGCTTTTTCTGTTTTGTGGGTCAGGTAATTTCATATGGATATAGACAAACTTGATGGTATGACATGAAAATAAAAAAATCATCCAATCATTAATGGGTGGTCGGGGTGGTCGAAGTAGATGCCGAAGTACAAAGCACATGACTCCTTAGTCCCCTGTGTTGTTAGGTTAGAAAGGTTTAGTTTAGTGAAAATTTGGGGAATTATATAAAAAAAAAAACTTGTGTCTGAAGTTACCAATAAGTCAGGCAGTCAGTCAGTGTATAAACTCATTCCTAAAACATCTTTAGAACGTGTAATAATCCCCATGAGCAAACTGTTGCCATGATTCAGTCTAAAGAAACAGGCCTACGAAACAACTAAAACCATCTGAAGAAAATTAAGAGGAGTTATCATTCTGGGGGCTGAAAAAAGGGGAAGAGGAGAAAAGTGGTAAGTGAATACAGTGGTAAGTGAAGCAGATAATAAGAATTAAATATAATACTACAACTTCCTTTCCTTTCGGCTGTTGCCTTTCAGGGGTCAACACAGCGAATCATGTGCCTCCATCTAACCCTGCATCCTCTTCTCTCACACCAACTAACTTCATGTCCTGCCTCACTACATCCATAAATCTCCTCTTTGCTCTTCCTGTAGACCTCCTGCCTGGCAGCTCCAACCTCAGCATCCTTCTACAGATATATTCACAGTCTCTCCTTCAAACCACCTCAATCTGGCCTCTCTGACTTTATCTCCAACACATCTAACATGAGCTGTCCCTCTGATGTCCTCATTCCTGATCCTGTCCATCCTCGTCACTCCCAAAGAGAGCCTCAACATCTTAAGCTCTGCTACCTCCAGCTCTGTCTCCTGTCTTTTCTTCAGTGCCACTGTCTCTAAGCCGAACAACATCTCTGGTCTCACCACCGCCTTGAACACCTTTCCTTTCATTCTTGCTGATACTCTTTTATCTCCTGTCCAGAGCAGACCTCCACCTCTCTAGATTTTCCTCCACCTGCTCTCTGCTCTCGCTACTAATCACAATGTCATCTGCAAACATCATAGTCCATGGAGATTCCTGTCTAACCTCATCTGTCAGTCTGTCCATCACCAGAGCAAACAAGAAGGGGCTCAGAGCTGATCCTTGATGCAGACCCACCTCCACCTTGAACTCCTCTGTCACACCTACAGCACCTCACCACAGTCTTAAAGCTCTCATACATGTCCTGCACCACTCTAACATACTTCTCTGCCACTCCAGACGTCCTCCTATAATACCACAGCTCCTCTCTCTCCACTCTGCTTTTATAGCCATAACTGGTGAAGACACAGTTGAATGGAAGGAACTTTCACCTATATCACCTTGCTTCTTTTGTTTACTTTGAAATTTAACATTAGTTAACTAAGATAGCCGAACAGGCTAATGTGTACAGCTTTGCTGTCGGTAACTAGAGCCATTTCTCAGTATATGTTCTTCTCTGTACTTGCATTCTGGCAGACTCAGTTAAAGCCCAAGTGCTGTTCCAAATCAAAATTCACATCAAATACTAAATATTTTTCTGTAATAAACTTATAGAGAGCTGTGTCTGACTAAGCTACCTGTGAAGCTATGAAGTTATGAGAATTAGGTGCAAAGAAATTTAAATGCAAATCACTATGGTGTTTTTACAACAACATGCATGACATTATGACCACCTCATTCATTTTGAATAGGGTGGCCAAAACTAGAACCACCTCTTTTTATAATGATCTCCAGTAGGACACCAACACCCACTCTGACCTTGATAATAAATACAAATTATCACCTTTTTTAAAGAATTATCACCTTTCTGACCATTTTAACTCAAAAACTGAAAAATTATAACCTTGTAAAAGTAGAATTCATAGCAGAGCTGCTGTATTAGATTGGATTAGATTGCACAGGTGGTCATAATGTTATGCCCACTATTGTTATGGTGTATCATGCTATGTGCAGTGTGGTGTGTATTTTATTGTATTTTCCATATCTCAAGCCTAGTGGTTTTATATAGAGCCCCAACAGACTTTAGGATCATCACTGAATGCAAGGTTGTTCTTGGGGCAGGAATACTGTGTGTTTGTGGCTTCGTGCAATTAATAGTTATTAAACCTTTGTAAACTCAAACTTTTCTCTCTATCTGTTCTCATATGATAGTTATCATAAACAAACACTGTATTTTGTTGTGAACAAATTTATTATGGTGTCTGTACGAATGACCCACAAGATGGGAAGCACACTGTACACTAGGCAATTCTAACTCAAAATGTAACAAACATGTATTCAAACTGGGAAAGATAGGAAGTACCTATGATAATTATTTGCCAGATTTGAAAAATAATGTTTGTTCTTCCCGTTTAACTTAGTAAATCTGACTGCACAATAAATATCTTAGATAGTTTAACAACCGCCCTTCTTATTCTGATTATCCTGACCACAAATGCTTCACACAAGCACATGATGGCCACCTCAGGGAGGAAGACTAAAAACACAACACCTGGCGATCAAAATGAAACAGACTTATGGTAAAACTGTGCTTTTGCTATTTGGCTCCTTCTGCTGCTGTGGAGTGTGATTTAGCTGAACTGTACGACTAACATTCAAATGTTCCATGTCAACTGGACTTGAACTGGACTTTGTCTGTGGTTTTAAACATTTTGCTACTCATCCAAGGAGCTTCCTCAGTCTGAGGGATATCTAATGAGCCTCTTCAGGCCAGGTGAGAAAAAAAGCCGGCTGTTGAAAATATAACTGTGTCCCTTCTCCAAATTCCCCTCAGACTGAAGAAGCTGCTTGGATGAGTAGCGAAATGTTTACAACCATGAACAAAGAAGTCAAGTTAACATGCTTCAACCTTAGGGTAACTAAACCTGCAACAAGAGACCCTTCACAGACTTACACCTAACACAATGCCATTACACATTTAGCTGGTATAAAAGTTCTATTACCTTAAGAAGTATAAGTAAGAAGTACCTTAAACTGTCAAGGAGGGTATGAAAAAGTAAAGTAATGATAATTAAATTAGTGTTCTTTGAATGGATATATGGAAAGATGGAGGGGAAACATGGGTCAAAAACAGGTTTTACTCACAGGACACTAGTTCAATTGAAGACAAATTTCTTGTAACATGAGGGAAGTAATTATCAACCCACACCACAATCTTTTAACTAACCCTGACTCTGATGGTTTCAAAATGCTACAGCAACAACATCACACAACTACTTTCTTACTGTAGTAATCATGAGCGTAACATTATGAAACTATCTTCTTGCGCTAGAGTCAAACCCTGGTCTCCTATGGGAAAGTCCTGCATCTTGTTGTACCATCCACCTCCCCACGGAACGTTTTCACTTTTTATAGTGCGTCAATTCTTTAGATGTAAAAAATTGAGGGTTTGGGGTTTCCAATCTACTACACTGAAGGATCTGTGCTTCGAACACTGACGCAAAGTGTCAGGATGTAACATAAAGGGACTGGACAAAGCAGTGCAGGGTATTTGGGGTTTATTGTGCTTATGAACACCACCTCGTGATGCAGTATAAATCTTGATTAAGACAGGTACTACATGCCAAATGGCAGGAAAAAGAGTAGAAATCATAAGCTGTTTGGCTTTGGAAACAGCAGGACTATGCAGGATGTCTCCATAATCCAAAGGAGACAGTACAGTGTATGGTGGATTGTATAAGAGTTTTTATGCTTTAAAGGAGACACCAGCTCTGTTTGAGAAAACCGGCTCTTTTGAATGAAGCTGCAATTTGTACAACCATCAGTGTTTGAGACAAACATTAATTAATATGAACCACTAACAGTGGTGGCAAAATCACTGCCTAGAATTAGACAGAAGATACAGTAACACTACTTTATTTGAGAAATTATTGAAAAGAGAACAAAGCCAAATTCCTTTTTTTTTTGTAGTCTATGACTATAAACCAAAATCTACTACGACTGTCATAAGGGACCCTGCAACCAACAAACAGGCTGAAGGAGCTGGACTCCGGAGGGCTGTTGAGGAACGGGGTCAGTGGGGGCTGTGTGACTCTAAAGAGTGTGTGACTCAGTTCCAGTGTTGGTATAGAGCAACATGTCCAGACCTGTTGCATCATATAACCAGGCAGTGCCAGAGTCATTACCTATCTGTCTGTGGGCTCACTTTCTGTACTGTCACTGAACGTTGATTTGATCAATAATCCTCTTTTCAAAGCTTTAATTAAACGGGACATACGTTAGTAAGAATAGTACAGAGGATAAAACTGAACACATTTTAAGTTTACTAATAAGTACATGGAGATGTTCTTATAACCTCAAAATGCTGAGATCCTCTAGCGTGACACAATGTGCTCCAATGTGCCCAATATATTAATTAATGATCATGGGCAATTGTGTAGAGTTCTATAGATCAATGTGTTGTTTGTATGTGGGACATTTAGTCTTTTATCTTTTTTTTTTTTTGTATGCAGGATTCTTACATTTTTCACATGAAAATCAGTGGAGGTGTGACTCTGGAGGCTGTAACATTCCACAAAATGGACTGGCAACATTTCATGAGGAGTTTATGTAAATGTAGGTATGTGGAGCTGTTTACTGTTCAGATTTCCTCTATTTGGATAAGTAAACACACACACACACACACACACACACACACAGAGAGAGAGAGAGAGAGAGAGAGAGAGAGAGAGAGAGAGTGTCCTCCCTCCCTCCCTCCTACGGTTTCCTGTCACAGCAATGTGTGTGTCTGTCTGTACACAGAGTGTGTGTGTGTATAAAATCTTCAGCAGTGAGTCTCCAGCTGTTGAGTGGAGCGGAGCGCACACTAAACTCTTTCCTCCACGGGACTTTTAGGTCCTCTCATTCTGAATGAACGTCTTTGGATAGAGACCACGCAGACATGGAGAGACACCGATGTTCTTTATCCTCACCCGGAGCTGTAATCATCTTGTTCGTCTCTGTCCTGATGGAGCCCGGGACAGCTGGTGAGTTACCACTTCCATGACTGAACCCACTAAACTACCCTATAGTGTTAGCTCGGTGTCTTCACCCAAACGTGGACTATGGAGTTGGTATGAGTGGGGGGAACTTTTCTTTTGTGTTTCTCGGAGGGGGTGTGGGGGGGGGGGGGACCGAGAACAAGCGGGCGCAACAGGTGACTCATAGTGGGACTGATACACTGCTCAGCTATGCTCCTTTCTGCGGTGGTTCTCTCTGCTGTGGCTGGTTCAAAACAGCACGTGTTTTTCCGCGTATGGTTCATGAGAAAGATGTCTCCATCGCGACATAGCCGACTTACTGCACGACTGCAGAGCAGCAGGACTTTCCCTCGTCCATGCGATCAGATAAGAGTATTAGATATCACGATGCAATGAGTAAGTGCGCTGATTATGTCGAGATCAGGCACAGTGAGGGCAAGTGAATTTTTTATCTAAGCAACGATCTAAAAAGAAAACATTTTGACATTAATGCATGATAACTGACTACAGTTGGGTTTCATAGAGTGTATCTTTTAACATAGGTTTTACCATTTATTCCCCATTATATTATTGCTTGAAGCACTCTCCAATCCCAATAAACAATTGTATAATGAATGGTTTGAGGGAAAACGTATAAAATTTAAAATAATAACAATTTTTATAGATATTTCAATTTGTGTTTGATGTGTCCAGAGTATCTATATAGCATGGTTTTGCTCCTGCATGCTTTGGAACTATAAGTCAAGATATGGCAACTTCTGCTGTGTTTCTTCAGATCTGTCTCTCATGAGTCCTCTGACTTGAAGCAGTGCTGACTGTGCTGAATTGTGGGAATGCTCCTTTAATGTTGGTCTAATAATTTTACATTGTGCGTCAGTACTAGATTCCTTACTGGTGTGTTCCAGCTGTTTATCGAAGCTGCATGATGTTCACACTGCGTGTTATTATTACATCACACCTTCTACTTGTGCGCCATTTAGAGTTTTAGCCTGATACATTTGATATCTTTGTGTTCCTTTCCCCTCTGCCCTGTAATCCCACAGTGGCAGTGAAGCACAGAAACATTTGACAGGTGGGCAAATTCAACAAACAATTCAGATGAGAATACAAAACGTTAACCTTAGTTAATGTTAGTTCTTTTAACACCCTTTACCCCACCTCCTAATCTCTGCTGTTTCCCCCCTGCAGTGGTAGGACTATTTTGAACCTGGAAATCCCACATACCAATGTGTTGCCGTTCTTCATTCTATGTGTCACAAATAGCCACACACACTCATACACACTGGTTTTGTAAGAGTACACAAACATCCACCCACATGACCCATTCCCCTACTCAAGTACACATCAACACACACACACACAAACACACAATCCTTATTTTGCTGACTTCTTCAGAGCACCTCAGGCTGGAGGAAGCTGCTCACCACTCTCCCAGTATTGTAGCAGCTTGATATCTCGGTTATCCAAACAGTGAGGCTGGGCTCTTTTTTTTTTCTTCTTTGTTTGCTTTCATCTGATGTTGATAACCATCCGCCCAGTGGTCTGTCTGTAACCGGAAGGTTCCTTCTTCCTGCCTTTCCAGGGAATCTTCACGGTGTCAGAGCACAGGCCACAGTGTCCTCGTACATTTCCTATTCCCAGTGCTTAGCCAAGACAGTGCCAGAACACATTTTGAAGATGTCCTTCATAAATTATGACTGAAAGGAAAAACTGTAGGAAAACAATGAATACATAAGAAAACAGTCTCTTTTTGTTATCCCCTGACTTATTATACAGCATATCCTCCTTTGTGAAACAGAATGTGTGGCTGCCCCGTGCAGCTCTGCAGAGCCCCGCTGAATTTGTGGGCTTCAAAGAAGACGAGAAGTCACCCATTAGAACCTCTCTTTTTCTTTTTTACCATATTAGGCAACTTCCCCGTTATGCTCTTCCCTGTCTCAGTGACTGACTCTTTAGGTCAAAGAGAAGATGGAAGGATAAAGGCAGAGGTGGCAGATGAAAATATATGTGTTAAGTGTGTTAAAAGAGAAAAACAATGAAAGGAGAAATGGGAAGATTTGGGGGCAAGTTGGAGAAAATGGATTAAGAGGGAGAGAGATGGAATTATGTCTTTTAGGACCCTAAGAAACAGAAGTGAGCCACCTGCTGTGGCCGTTATGTAGCACTGCTCCACCTCTTGCCAGTTGTCTCCTCTCATTTCAGTGACAGGGCCTGAGGAAAAAAAATCCTATTTTATCTGTTTCAGGGGGTTTACACTGAAACACCTCCACACGCTGTGCCTCCTGTAAACCAGTGAAAGAGCACACACAGATATAAAAAACACAACTTGATCCCAACCTGTTGAATGTTTGCCTGGTTTGCAGATTTTCCACTTTTTCCAACCTTGCTGGAGCAGTTGAGAGCCGTTTTTCCTGTGTAGAGATGATAAATTGCAGTCACGTTTCCTGCCTGTCCTTGTGTCCACTGTGAGCTCACATCCTCAGAAGTTCAGAGAAAGATGGAAAGTGGAAGAGAACAGGAGAAGAGAGGAAATAGCAGAAGATATTTCAGCTGTTAGGTCAGGGCATTTTTAGTGCTGATATCCACATATGAAGTTATGTCTTGGTAAGCACATCATGCGATGATATTTCTATAGTTCTCATGGGCTGTTCAAGGCAGGAAAGAGAAAAATAAACCTATTGTAAATCCACAAGACTGTGAGTTTATATTTTCTTTTTGTATTGACATGATTTTTATTGTCTTCTGGTGCCACAAAATGAACACTCTCAGAAATAGGGCCACAGTAGTGGTCCATTTCTGTCCCCCAAGGTACAAGCTAAACTAATATACCCAGTAGGGATAAATTTTGGACCTCAATGTAAATAATAAAAGGTACATAGATTTACCATATTCACTTAAGCTACAGTTTTAGGAGACAATCTGTTAAACAGAGTTGTTGATGTGAAAATTTGGTATTGCATTTATGAAGTCAATAATTACCTTGTCAGCCATCATTGACAAAGTAAATGAACATGACATATATGCACTCAAGTGGCAAGGTGCTGCATAATGAATACTATTGGGTACAAAAAATGACCCAGTGTAAAGGCTACAAATGTGGCCTTCTAGAGAAAACAGACCTAGCGACAGGCCTCTGTAATTCTAAAGGGACAATAATGTGACTTTATTTCTGTGACACATAGGTTTTTATTAGTCCTCATTTATTGTTCTGATGAACAGATGAAAACAGCTCACTGTGACTTTCTCCCTGCAGTAACTGGACCACAAAGAAATTTCACATATCAATTACAGTCCCTTTAGGAGCTATTATGAGTGCAGTTAATGACAATCCACACTTCCCTCCTCCACCACCTTTCTCCTGTGACTCACTGAGCTCACTTGTGTTTTCGTGCTGTATTTCCAATACATAGACTGGCATTAAAAAAGTGCCGCAGTAATAAAAGAGAGAGATTGTCAAAGTGCTTTAGCAGCTGGATCAGTGATCCGCATACCACTGCAGTCATTCACAGTTAGCCTGTGACTTTCTGCACCAGCATAGTCTGCTGGACGCTCAGAAGGAAGCGTGTCAAGCTGCAGTCTCAACTATCTATGATCAACATCTCTGTTATTTCAGGCTGGTGTTTTCCTTTTGCCTTGGTTTGCCCTTTGATAAACTGTAAATTGAAAAATTTAAAATAATTGTTTTTAATCTTTATACAAAAGATTTTAAAAATATAAAGGGTCAGTTGGTCGGGATTGAGTTGTTCAACTCTGTTGACGCTGTTCCTCTCTGATTACTTATTAACCTAACCTTTTTCCTGCTTTGCGTTTATGTCATCAAGTACTTGCAACCTTGTGCCTCTAGCTTCAGGTGACACATGTACAATAATTGAGTGTTGCTGTAAGCACCTACTTTCTTGCACTTGTGCCTTATTTGCCCAGTTTATAAATGTACATAAAAAACAAAAAGTGTAGTTTTACTGAGAGTTCCACGGTAGAACTTATTTTGAAAACCGACACCTGCCCTGTATTTTGTGCAGGTTGCCAGTTATGACCAGTCATCACAATCTACTGTAAGTCTCTGAACAGACACCAACCTGGCAACCCCATTGTGTTGATAAAACTCTAGAACGTGACTGCTCCCAGCTGTTCACCAAAATTAATTTATCTCACTTACCTTGCACTAACCACTAACTGTGCAGATGCAATTGCTCTTGCATGTACATTACCGCAGGTTTGCAACGCATGCACTGATTTGGAGTTTGCCCTATCAGTCATTTGTGAGATGCAATCCCACAAATGACTGATAGGGCAGTATCAAACCATCTCAGCAGCAGCTTTGAATCGCCATGGTAGTAGTGGAAAGATTTGGAGAAAAACTTTCTGTATTCATGTTGTGTTTTAAATGCTCCAGACTTGCACAAACTACTCGAGGAAGTATGAGAACAATGATGCCAATGATGCTGCCTTTGTCTAAACGTACACATTGAAGTGCCTGCAGGATTTTGCAGAGGTTTAGTGATTGTTGCAGATTTCAAGGGATCCATGTTGCTATGTGTTATGTTTTATATTGCAAAGTTACACAGAATTCACTGGGGATTAGTTGAATTAATTGTAACAGTGTGAAATCCTGAAGGGTCCTGAAGGGTACAGAATATCTAAGTCTGACCGCTTGAGAACTTTGGGAGCAGTGGCGAGATACACTGAATAATACTCTTAAAAAAGACATGTTTTTCTAATTTATTGGACAAAGCAAAAATATAAATGAATAAAACAATACCAACATTTTGAAGTGTCCCTTTTAAAGACAGCAAGGACTTAAGCTTGTACTGTAAATAAATTTCTAGGGTGAAAACGTAGAAAACACAGCCTGGGTTCACAGTATATCAACAGACATTAATCATCCCCATAAAAGACGTACTGAGCTTACTGGCTGCACACGGTGTAACTCTAGTTACTCACCCCTGTTCACATTCATTCTATGTCTGCGGCACATTGCTGCACTAAATCAACAGGTTTTATTTGCCTCAGAGGTTGTGTGTTAGTGCTTTGCTATTTTACATTGACAGACTCTGTGTGATAGAATGGGGTTTCATTGTATGAGCAGTGCTTCCTGTTAAGTTAAGAACCTGGCCCACGCAGACTGCGATTAGGTGTCACACCCAACACAACCAACCGTATGAACACACACGGCAGCAGGCAGGTTGATGTCTTAGAGAAGAATTAGTTGAGTCTGGCGGCATGTGGGGAGGCTAATGGGGATTCGTGAGCTGCAGACCTGAAGTCCTCCTCTGGTTGGGCTTTACAGCACAGGTCTGTGGGGGTGATGCCATCTCCCTTGATTTGATGATAGCACAGGCTGCTTTGCATGCAGTTGTTTTGTCTATGTCTTGGATTTTAGATGTGTGCAGGCTTTTTGTTGTTGTTTGCAAGAAAGGGGCCGTTTTGCCACAGTGCTGTGGGTTTCTGTAATATCAGATATCCTCTGTCTTTACTCAGCTGTCTGAAGTCTGAAGAGAACTTTACTTGCATCAGTGACCCAGATATTTATGTGAACAGTTTGACATTGTGCCTTTGGTTATTATCATCAATCTGAATGAAAGCCTTCCTTTACACCTGACTATAGCTGATCTGATGTAGTTCTGTCAGTAGAATCCAATATTATTTCTGGCAGAGAACTGAAGTCAGTGGCTCATTTTCCAGCTGTTTGGCATCCAGCTGACCAGTAACATCCATTGAAATTCATGCAGGTGTGCAGCTCAGTCACTGTAATATGATACTTTTTAATAAAAAGCTGCTTTCAGTGAGTGAGGGGTTGGCATGGGTTATCTATTTTGAAATGGGAGTAACATCATCAGATCCGCTACCAATTACCACTGAACTGACAGCTGCCCCACCTACTCTACCAAGCGCGCTCCATCCAGTATTTTTAAATGGTTGTAGATACAGTAATGGATGCATGGGTGAAATAAAAAGAGCCGCTTGCATCTTAAAGGATAACCTTTCTCACACAGCCAGTAAACCCATAAGAGTCTGGCTGCTGTGTCTTTTAATGGTTTTTGGATAAAAACAAAGGTGAAATATGCAGACTGACACACATTAAGCTTGAGTTTATTGTTGGCTTTAGTGTCTGAAAGTCTTAAAGTTTAAATTAAACAAAAAGTTTAGCAAGGTGTACAGACTCCTGTAATCTTCTAAACTTATTATCTAACTTTATTGTCCCAGATAATCGGGCTTAGAAGCTGATGTTGTTGGTTGCTATGGGCAAACAGTGAGCAGCAGTGCAATTTGGCAAGCTTGTAAATAACAGTGGCAAATAGCTGAGCAAGTGTCAGCTGCTTGTTCTCTCACATGTTAACACAGCTGCCAAACAGCTACATCAAAACCACCGAGGTGTCAGCGGCAACTGTTCGTTGTGTGAAAGCCCCTCAACTGCTCTGCTATGTTCCTATGAACGCTGTTTCCAGCCACAGCTCCCACCACCAAGCCAGCCTCCTCCTCCCAGTATGAGCGTCTCTTGTTATTGTTCACTTAACTAAGATTCGCTTTCTCACTTGTTCTATTTGCTTTGATGACCTGACATTTGTTTCATATTGCGATAATCACAGTACTGTTCATGCTATTGTGCCACTAACCACTCAGTATTACAATGGGTGTGAATGAAGCATTTCATCGTAAAGTTCCACTTACGATGATATCAGCCTCCAGATGATATCACTTTCAGGAACCTTCATTTCAAATGATGTCGTCTTGTTGCTCACACTATGGAGTTTGCAGTCATGGTCGCCCTGCTCATGGTCAATGTGCTTTTCCAGAGCTCCTCCAGATGACATCATCTGAACTCCTGATGATGAAAACTCTAGGAACACATTTCACTTTTTCTATTGCCTTTGAATAGACTCAAGAGTTGTCAGGAATTGAATCAGAACCCATCAAGATGCTTGTGCTCAGATTCTTAAACTCACCGTTGCTGGACCAGAACTGCTGCACACTATAAAGTAAACAGAGCTTCACAAAATGGAGAAGCCTTCATTCCCTGTCTAGATTTAAAAAGTTCATTTAAAAGGCATATTTACACAGCTTTTATAGACTAACACAGAGTAATGTGGCTTAATCTGTTTTATTACACAGCACCATTTTGGCTGGGAAGCAGTTGGAATGGATTCAGTGGAGCAGGTCTGAACAGGTCACGGAGCAGAGGGAGATCAGAGAGATGTACAGTAGGCGGCTAAAGTCGAGCTCCAAAGAATGACAGGGATAAGATTTTACTGATTCCACAACCCGCCCAGGCAGCACCCGACCCACTGTAAATGGTAAAAGGTCTGCACGCTTTTCTGTACCACAGGCAATCAGTTATACCCAGCTTCAGCATTAATATCAAACAATGGGACCACATCCAGGACTGAGTTTCCTTCTCATGATCAAACTGACAACAAACATGGTTGCAAACAGCTTTCGGTGACATTTCTAAAGCAGGATCACGAATGAATGTTAATTTCATCTAAAGTAAATGCGCAGGAGGATCATGTGGAGTCATTTCCACTTCTAGGCCTGTGGTTATGTTTATAATTTTCCATGTTAGTCATGTTTTTGAGGCCTTGTGATGTGATTATGTTCTTAACGCATTCATTTTATTTAATTTTTTTTAAAGGAGCTTGATTTATTACTTCTTTCAGGAAATCCCGTTTGCAAAGTAAATTTGAAGGCATTTCAAAGAGGCTGAGGTTTTGCGGTACTGTGTGCGTCTGAAGAAGTCTAAGGAATGATTGTAGCTTGGCACAGGCTTGTCTATTGATTCAGCTGTGGCTGTCTGTGTTCGCGGTTTTCTGTGGTCTTTTTTTAATGGCCTGTTGGTTTCCTGAGGTCCTGTCCGGCACATTTGAGGTGGTGCATCCAGGCACACACATTGCATCCTGGTTGAGGTGTTGTCATGGTTGTGGTTGCCTGTGTTTACAGTTGTTTATGGTTAAATTCAGAGAACTCATGCTTTCCTGGAGTAGCAAACTACAGTGTGTCGTGCGGATACTTGTTTAGAGAACCGTGCATACATGTTGTAATGTATCACCGGCTATTTGCAGGAGAAGTGCATTATAAAAGTTACACATAGATGCAAATTAATTAGCATCTTTTTGTATGATTTGGAAACCAGACCTGGATACTCGAGCCTTAAACTCCGATCAGAAAGTAGTCACATAAATTAAGATTTGACATTAAGGTTGTAGTCGTCTCAAAGATGTAGAGAGTAACCAGTTTTTTTACGTTTCCAATATACAGAATTATTAGCAGACTCTGAAGTTCCACACAGCTTTACAGGGCCCTTTGTGCACCTTTCTGCTTATTGTTTTGGCTTCACTGAACACAGCTACACTGTTTTGGTTCCGTCTTAGAGCTGTGCTCTTCGGTTCCAGCCACAGCCGGCAGCTCCAATGACTTTCATGCTTGCTTGAACTGCTGCAATGTTTCATTAGAGGGCAACATGTGCACAGTTTGTCTCTAAGAAGACTCATCTGTTTCTAATGGAATATAGAATATATAAAGTGCAGTATAGGCACATTTGTCATGTCCCAAATTAAAAAGAATTCCTCCTCATGAATGTACTCAGCTAAAAACTGCTATTAAATTTTAAGGTTAATTAGATTTAGTTTATTTTTCCGGAATTAAACTTTTTTCTGATGGCCTTTCTATTGTAAATGGCAAGAGGTCACCGAAACATGAGGTTTCATAAGTGTGGGTGGTGTAACATCACACAGAAAATAATTGACATTCTGAACATGGTTACACACGAGTTTTGCCGTTGATCAATGTTCATTTCTTTTTACTACAAACCCAGAAAAACAATGTAATTAAATTATGGAACTGCTATTCAAAGACTTTTCATGTCTCATTTCAGTCAGTAAATGGATTTTCCTAACTATTAAAGACATTAATCATTAATCAGTCAGCATTCTTTCATTCATAGTGTGATACTTGTCTGACCAGATCAGTTCTTGTGTGTTTTCTGCAGATTTGACCCATTTATTCCCTATGAGAAAGCTGTGTAAGTTTTGTGATGTGGAGCTGTCCTCGTGTAGCGGATCAGGCGCCTGCATGTCCAACTGCTCCATCACATCCATCTGTAATGACATCAACGAGGTCTGTGTCGCTATCTGGTAGGTACTTGAGAGCAGAACGTGGCCTTCAGCTCTTTAATCCGATTTACAGGAAGTTGTTAAAAGTTAATGTTTCTGTTTCTTAGGAGGAGGAATGAGACGAGCTTCTCTATCGAAACTCTCTGTCATGACCCATCCAAGCCACTGTATGGCGTTATGCTGGATGACTACAACAGCACTACCTGTTTGATGAAGGAGAAGAACACGACAAGTGAGACGGCTCACTTCTGCTCCTGTGCTGAGGAAGAGTGTAACGACAACCTGTTATTCTCCCCTAGTATGTACAAACCGACAGCCTGGAACGAGGCTAACGCTGTAGATGTATAGATGTTTAAAACGTGCATAATGCGGACGGGATCTCTTAGTAGTGACAAACCCACAGAGACTTATGACCTTGGAGCCTTGTGGAGCATTTGAGCATTTGTAGCTCTTTTTGCTCCATGGTTTCATCCAGTGTCTATCACAAGGCTGACACAGAAAGACCTAAAAGCAAATTTATACTTACCATGTCTCTGTACTGTGGGAGGAACCCACAAGTTACAACTCTACATCAGTAACTACAGTTAGTGCTTTGGTTTTTGCCACTTTGCATCTTAATTTCCTATATATTTAACCAGTTGTCTCTAGCTGCTACTTTCTTTTCCATTATAAATAAATCAATATTCCTCCTATCATCTTCTCACCTCCTCCTACTCTGACTCTGTCTCCAACCGCTGACAGGAAAAGTCTTTGCATAGTTGTGGGTGGGGTTTTTTTTTGGGAGGGGGCTTCATTATGATAATACTGACTAGTGGAATGACTGCACGGTGCACCGTCATCATAAACAGGAAGTGGAAATGTAGCATTTGCATCACTAGTAAACAATGTTCGGGGAATCCTCATTGTGGTGACAGACATGCAGCTGGGTGCTTCCTGCACTGAATGTTTGGTTGCTGAGAAAAAAAATTGGATGTTTCTCACAGCCTCTGAATATGCATGCGTGTTGATGTACGTCCATGTGGGTGTGTATTTATGTAGATGTGTTTCTGTGTGGGAGGGGCTATCTAGGCCAACTACGCTGGAGAGCTCAGACGCATGGTTTCCTGTCTGTGTTTAACTCAAATCAGAAACATCTCCAGCACATGTTGAACAGGCCCCAAACACACAGAACACCTCTGTAGTCAGGGACTCCAATGTAAAGTAGTCTCAGGCTGCTCTTGTGGGGCAGCTAATTTGTTCACTTCCTATGATGTAGGGTTATTAAAACTGACTTGAGTCATCTTTTTCCTGACCCAGTTTTAAGGCAGGCCGTGTCTTGAAACAGACCACCCTTAAACTCTTATAATGTGCTGAATTTAGAAATACACAGTTTTTGTGCTGATCTTTCTGCTGTATGATTTAATGACTTAATGAGATTATGCACCTGTGGCCAATTCCTTACATCATTTTTATTTCAGTGAGACAAAACTGAAGCATGGCAGCATTGGTGTGCTACACTAGTTTTTGGCTTGATGGTATAAATCTATAAATAATCGACATATTGAACCAATACCCAGTCATCCTGGACAGCTGCTCACTTGAATTGGTTCAGAAATATTTGATATATTTAGATTATCTGAACCAACTTCAACTTTTAATTTACTCAAATCATAAATTGCACATGTTCACTGGTAAATATCTCTAAGTGAATTTACATGAATGCAACCGGTAGGTATCTAATGGGCACAAAATAAGCTCTGTACCTCATGCCCTCTGATCATCCTGTTATTTATTAATGAAGTGATGAATAAGTCTAAGACAACACTGCATTCTCAGTAGCATAAAGGAAAAACCTGAGAACTTTATGCTATAACAGTGTTCCCATTTTTACACTAATCAATCCATAGCTCCTACCCCTTACTCTAATCTGCACCTGATATTACCCTGAACCCTAAAACCAAGCCTTAAAACTCAAACAGCCATTTGCACTGTCCACACAACCACAGAAAAAAAAAAAGACATGCAGAGAGAGAGAGAGAGAGAGAGAAGGAAAGAGAAAGAGAGACCCCTGAGGGTAAAGGTTGTGGTTCCTTCCTCCCATTGAAGACACATGCAGCAGGAAGTCCTTGTTTGTGTATTGGACCACTGCCACAGCCTATTCCTACATAAATGCCTCACATTGTTGTTCCTCAGCATTGCATTCTTATGACGTGCTTGCAGTGTTTGTTCGTGTAGTGGTTCATGTGGAGTTGTGGTTTTTCAGTGTGCGTTGGTGCATCCACACATGTTGGAAATGTCACTAAGAGCAAATTGAGGCTGGAATTCAACAGCAGTTTTCAGGCAGCTATTGTTGGGCAGCACATGAGAAGCGTGAAGACTGATGATGTCTCAGCTTAGGGATACGTACAGTAATTACAGCTTTGCCTAAAGTTAGCTTCATTTTATTTAAGTAATTTTTTCTTCAGTCTCAACAGTCCAACAATGTCTTCACATCCAGCATCTCACCCAAACTGTGCCAATGACTGTGCCTTAACAGTGCAATATGTTCGATGTCGTCCAGGTTTATTTGTGCACAAGCTGTAATCTCCATTCTGCAGGTTTGTCTTAGCTCAGAACTTCCTGGTGTTATCTGATCAGTCGTTCACTTCAGTTGTCAAATTTTTGCTTCTTCCACACTGTTAAAGACAAAAAATTGTGTTTAAGGTTAAATAGGTTTTGTAGGACTCTGCTTGTCTTGTGAACTTTTTACATTGATAGAAATTTTCTTTAATGGAATGATCACAACAAAATGTTTATTAACTGATTTAAATGAGTCAGACAATTCTGTGCAAAGATCATTAGCCATTCAACATCGCTGTCTGTTGTCCCAGCATGCACTAAACTGCAACTGCAAATATGTCTTTGTAGTACACACAGTTGCCCCTGGAATATGATCAATTAACAATTTGAGGATATGTTGTTAATTAAAGTAAATGGCAACAGATAATAGAGAGTATAGGAACATAACCCAAGTGGCGATTATGTTCTGGATTAACATGTAAATGTGTTTGCAGTTTAGCTGTATACAGTAGGAGACTGAGTTGACCAGGTCCATGTGCAAATGTTATTTCAAATTGAATTTTTTATAGCACTTTGAAGAAAGTGCTCTTCCCTCATAGTGTAGTGTGGTTTTGATTCAGCATGGACTGTTTTTCCCGATGAAACTACTTTGGTGCAGTTGTACGTTTTACTCCTCATATTGATTGACGGACCACAGATTGTGTCTCTCAGTCTGAGAAACCTAGACCTCTGTGACCCAGCAGATGTTTTAAATTAAATTAAAGAGCCACAAAGGTTCTCAACCAGTGTCAGTTAAACATGTGTTTTGGAACCTGTGAGCTAGTTTTTAGTCAGAGGGAGGCACTGATAGTAAGTACTATCTTGTCACAGTAAAATGCTATTTATTTTACTTTTTTATTTACAGCCTGACTCTTATTAAATATGGGTTACATGTCATGTGAGGATTGAGATGAGGGTAAAATTAATTCCTTTCTGACATGGAATCTTTTAATGTTTGTGCACGGATGTCAGCTGATCTCCAAATCTTTGGTTTTCTTATCTCTTAAAATGAATGAAATCTTCCTCATGACTCTTGAAATGTAAAGGAGGTGGATCTATTTTGATGATAAAGAAGAAGTACAAGAGATAAAAATAAGAGAAGGGACGAATGAATTAAAATGCCGTCTTGATGCAGCCTGCAAAAAGGAAGAGGAGAGGAAGACAAACATGAAGCGATAAAGGAAAATGTGGCTCGGCGCATGTTTCAAGATCTGTTTTTATGGTCTTATATTTTACAGTTCCTCTTTAACTGTGGAATCTTGGCCTGCTGTCAGAGACTATATCAGTCATTCCATCAAACAGCATACTTTTATAAAGAAATTACTCAAACAGACCAATTCTAAGGTGCATAAAAAGCAGAGGAGAATAGCAGTGACAGAACAATGAAATGGGATGAGGACATAGATGGAAATGAAGAGCGGAGCAATAGAGAGGCATAGAGAGGGAATGAAGAGATGCATCCTCTTATTGTGAAATGGCAACAAACTAATCATCATCATTGATCCGCAGAATTAAAAAAAACATTTATAAAATAATTACTGCAAAAATGTATTTTCATTTATTTCTCGTGTATTAGATGTCTATTAGATTAGATTAGTTTGACCTTTTTTGCCCCTTCAGAATAAGGGGACGCAAACTTCTGCACCCAACTGGATGAGCCATGTTTTAGCCTGGGTTGCAAAAGCAGTTCCGTTTCCATAACAAGTAAATAGTGAGTGTGATATTCAGTTTTCCTCAGTGCCATCAGCCTCCCTGTGGCTGGATTCCTCCATGCGCCACCATAATACGATACCCGGTCAGGTTATTTATATTATAGCCTTACAGAGGGTAATAGTCTACACAGAAAAAAGATAAACTGTTTTATTGACTCGTCTCTTATGAGAAAATGGCTCCGGGGCGCAGACAGAGGGAGGGGAGGCCACTCCCCTAACCCTTTCTTTTTGGTTTGTGATGAGTCTGTTTGTGGCTGTTTTGTATATTTTCAGTCACTTCCTGTTTATAGTCATATTGTGTCTAATTTTGGTCATTGTGTGCCACATTTGAATAGCTTTGGGAATTTTTGAGCCACATTTTTGTGGTCATTTTATAGTTTTAATAGAACTCTTTTGAACACAAAATATGAATAATAATAATATGGGAGACTTGGGCCCATGGGACAACTGACCTGCAGAAAATAAATGGAATATAGATATTGACTATTGTGTCTTGGAAAGCTGTTTATACATATTGACGTAGGAAATACTTGTAGTTTTCTTCTAGTGGAATGTAAATACTTGTTCTGTAGGTGATACTTTTGAGCATTTTTTAGTATTCTGCTTTATGCATTTCAGGATTGACTAAATCAAAGCACCACAAGTTCATTCATGCAGTTACTACAGTCGCATCTTCTCAGCACATACAGTAAATTTGCTGCCATTAGACAAACATTAGGCTGTGTCGTAGACCTGTTATCCATACTGCATCACATATTATAGTTGTTTGACTTTGACAAACAGACAGGGTGGTTTATTCTACAAGCCTGCACATCCACTTTTAAACAATGCAAAAATCTGAATTTGATTTATGCGCGACCACCACACAGTTCTTCTCTAATACCCACAACTTTGTTATTCACTGTGAGGATCCAAGTAATTAGCCACTGGTTAGAGCATTAAGAGTGTGAGTCAGAGATGGCAGCGGCTAAAATACCACCATTCACATCTTGAAACACACACACACTGATCATGTGGGCATGCCAGAGGCAAGGATCCCTCTATTAGTCAGAATGATGTGTCAGACCTCATTGAGCGCTGCATGAGAACACTGGCAAACTGATTGGAAAATGCAACATGAATCCTATTACCAGTTTATGTTGGCTGTTTTACACAGATACACAAACACTGCAATCATGGCAGAAAGACAGCAAGGGGAATAAAGCTCAAACCTCAAAAACCTCAGAGCCATCTTAAAACCCTTAAAGCATACATCTACAGACACGTGGAATTTGAGAGGTTGTGTCTGACTGTCTGGCAGCGTACTTTACTACCAGACCTCTGAGGTTGTCTCAAATCTAAATCTGTGTGTATGTTTGTCTTCAGTAGTTGTGATTTATAGCATCCGAGGCTTTGCCCAAAGCAATTTTAGAAAGATTTACTGCATGACAATCACACACACACACAGAGCCACAAAACCACAAAATGAAGATATTATTCAGGCCTCTTTGAATACTTTTACCTTGCCTGTAACAAAGTGCTCTGGTACACGATGGATTGAAAAATGGGTCATGCAATTCAGTGTTTCGCAGGTGACTGACAAGCTGATGATTTTGTTTAATGACAGACATTACCACTAGCCAGTAAATAGAATTTTCTGCGCTTAATGCCCATCCATAAATCCATCCCGACTCTTTTAAAAAAAAAACATCACCAGTGCTCCATTTCTGTGAGGTAGTGAAAGACACAGCACAGTGAAACAAACTCATATTGTATTTATTTAATCAACTAGCGTGATATTTTACCACGTGGCTGGAGGTTTATATTGATTTTAACAGTTAACTAACATTTTAACATACCTTAAAACAGACTTTAACACATGATTCCATGGTAAACACTCAGTCATAAGCATAATGTGTCTAGAAAATTAAAAATGCAAAATAGATGCAGCATGGTGCAGTTTTTGCTAAATGCTCCATCTCTGGTGTGAGCACCTCCAGTCTGTCAGTGTGTTAGCTTTGCTCAGGACAGTGAATGAAACACTCTTTGAAAAGGTGCCCGAGCAGCCAGGGCAGGCCAAGTCCAGTTAGACAGACTCTCGACTGTTTTCTCTCTGCCGCTGGAGCTCTGAGGGTTGGCTGTCGTTCTGTCCGTGCTGGCAGTCAGAGTTAGAGGAGGTAGTTGACAGCTCATGAAGGTGATCACGCTGCTCACACTATTGGTATTGTCCCCAGACAACAAACCTACAAAGGTACAGAGCCAGATGTATAAAGGCATTGTGATAATGTAACATGATCATATAAAGATACGTGACTTTTGGAGGGAACGGTATGTTATTTTTATAGCAAAGACTTCATGAATGATTTCCCTGTGGTGAGTTGCTTGTGTTGGACTGTGACTGTTTGAGCAGTGGCAAGAAATTGCAGTGTTCGGATGTTGCATGTGTGATCCACTATATATATGCCACCTATTTAGCTGGTATATAAAGGAGCATTTTATGTAATCCTGCTCTGAATAAGTCACCACAGCTGGCTTTGTTGTAACTGTTAAATTTTTTATTTAGTTATTGGTTATTAGCAATAACTTCCTGTTAAGTTCTTTTATTTACAGTCATACCTCAAAATAAACATTAGGTTATAGTGCAAACAAATGCAAACAAATGATGGCTCAAGCGAGTGCACTATAACCTCAAATATCTTTTGTATCTTAGGCCCAACAGGAAAGAACCAAACAAAAATTAATAGAAACAAGATGATGGAAACAAGCAGTTCACCATCTATAAGAACCAAGGTAACGTAAAGTCACTGTTTTGTGTTTTTTGGATTCTGTTCTTAAATGCACTGAAGTTCCTACCATCAACAATAACAAAGGAGACTGTCCATCCTGGCTCTCAATAGGACGTAGAAGAAGACGATGAGGATGATGGAGGTGTGATGAGTAGCAAAGATGAGGACCTGGAAGACTTTAAAGACAGCAGAAATCAAGGTGGAGATGACCAGACACGGACATGAGAAGGCACTAAAGTCTGTCTGAAATAGCGGCTCAGCCAAACAAAGCAGTGTGGAAACACATAGTTGTCCTTTTCCTTGGAATATTACATTTAGTCCAGTTGCTCAATTTTTCAGTATTAATCTATTTTAACAACAATTACTAGATAACTAACCAGTTGATTTCATGATTGTTCACCAGAGAAACTGTCTTAATATATAAACTTCAGTTATTTCTGATGACAGCCAAACCAGCCAACCATCAAAATGAGCTACATACACACTATTACAACAATATAGGGTGAAATCATGTCGTTAGCTAGTATCCTGAGTTGTATCAGGTTAATTATCTTTCCAACTTGCTATTGTTAAAAACGTAATAAAGTAACATAGTGACCAATCAAAGTGCTTATAGTATCAAAACATGTTCAGCAATATTATGGCTTTGTTTAATCCTTGTCATTCTTTCCACTCTTATCATGGCAGATTTGCTATTTTTCTTACTTCTCTGCTGTCTGCTGCTTGCTACGATTGTGCTTTTGGAAAAAAAGCAGAGAGGAAATCTCTCTGTCACCTCTCATTCACTCCAATGAAAGTTGGCAAAAATTCCAAAAAGCTTTATTCTACAAGATTCCTCACACTATGTTTTGGGCAAATAAAGCACAAGAACTTCAGCTGACGCAGGAAAAAAAAGAACTGCACAACTCCAACTTTACATGCACCGTGTGCAGCATGAAAAAAGATCACAGTAGCTGATTGCATGACGGGAAAAGGCCAGTCGGTCAAATATATATGATAAACTCTAACCAACCTCAGCTAAATAACTAAGTCATAATCGGTTTAATACACAGAAAGGCATTTACGTGAACGCTACCACTGGAAAAGCTGAACAGTGCCAACAAGACTGCTACTCTTGGTCTTCCTATCCGCCTTGTCCCCACATCGATGGTACTAAAACTAGTACATCAGCCCACGTTACCTTCAGATAGGCAGTGGAAAACCCTGCCCATGTAAGCTTATAACACTGTTAGCAACAAAAAAAACATGGCATGACAGCAGCCAACTCATATTGGCAGCGGTTATCACGAATCCCACAGCACACGCTACATCATGAACTGCTGGAGAGCTGTGTTTTATGATTCACTTCAAAAACGACTCTTAATGTCAAGCACCCACAAGCTATTTAATTCTTATTTGGGGTAGTTTTATAACCTGCTGCTAGCTAAAGGCAATTCTGGCATGCTGTGTTGGGTTTATCCTTTAATCTGTGTGTTATCCAACAGGATTCGTCCCAATTGCTTTCTATGCGTTGTTTGCGCTGCTTCTGAACCTCTTTCATCTCCTGCCCTCCATCCTTTTATTTACAGCATCTTTTCTTCTGTCTTATGTTTTCCAGTTGTGGATCGAACCCAGGAGGATCCTTTAGTCTACGTGATCCTGGTCAGCCTGCTGCCCCTGCTGGTGATGGGGATGGTGGTGGTGGGAATGTTCTACTGGTGCAGAACTCACCGGCGACGTATGCTGAACCGAGAATGGGAGAGCAGCATTAACAAGCACAAGACAAAAGTTAATAGGCTTGACTGCAGTGACGCATGTGCTATCATGATGGATGATGACAGGTCAGACAGCAGCTCAACGCACGCCAACAGCCTGAACCACAACACTGAGCCACTACCTATAGAACTGGATCTGCTGGTATGCAGTCCTAGCAATATTCTAGAGTTGTTTTGACAACCTCTTCTGCTTGCCATGCTGATTAAAATTATAACTTTCGATCGTCTCCCAGGTCGGCAAGGGTCGCTTTGCTCAGGTATATAAAGCTAAACTGAAGCAGACCAGCTCGGATCAGTTTGAAACTGTGGCTGTGAAGATCTTCCCCTTTGAGGAGTATGCATCGTGGAAGAACGAGAAGGACATTTTCTCCAACACAGACCTCCGACATGAGAACGTCCTCCACTTCCTGACAGCTGAGGAGAGGAAAGTAGAGAAACAGTACTGGCTCATCACTGCCTTCCACTCCAGAGGAAACCTGCAAGTGAGAACTCCACTGTGTCGTGTCCTTTGCAGTTTTCTTAACAATTTACCCAGTACTAACACTTTCAAACTCTGTCTGACACACAGGAGTACCTGACACGTCACATGATCAGCTGGGAAGAGCTGCAGGTGCTCGGCAGCTCTTTGGCTCGAGGTGTCGCCCACCTCCACAGTGACCGCCTCCCCTGTGGACGCCCCAAGGTAGGACTGTATGAATGTGTGTCTGCTTGTATTTGCTACAGGACTAAAACATAATTTACTCACTGAGAATTAAGGACATTTGCAATATCCAACAAGTTCAAGCGCCTAGAATTAAGTCCAGGTTTGGAGTTTGGCTAAGAAGGCATTGACTGCAGTATGTCAATGAAAGTCCTAACAAAAATTAAAACTTGAGACTGTGTGTGTGTGTGTGTGTGTGTGTGTGTGAACGTGTGTGTGTGTGTGCTTATTACCTTGACAGCAAAAGCAAGTTGTATTTGCAAGTTTATATATTCTATCTAGTTTTTTCTCCACTTTAATGAGTTTATTTTGAAATTGTTTTCCCGGAAGGTGCCTATAGTCCATCGTGATCTGAAGAGCTCCAACATCCTAGTAAAGAATGACCTGACGTGCTGCCTTTGTGACTTTGGCCTGGGACTTTGTCTGGACAGCAGTCTCTCTGTGGATGATCTCGCCAACAGTGGACAGGTGGGATGGCACACTTCTTTTAACAGCATTTCTTCTTTCATCGTGTGAATTAATAGTTTTTATATTCATCTAATAGTATTTTAACTACTGATATATTATAAAGATGGAACCAACTACTACTTGACTACTTTGTATCTTAATCAGCTGTAGCTCAGTTGAAGGCAGTTGTCCACGAACCACAGGATCAGTTGTTCAATCCCCGGTCCCAACTGTATGTCAAAGTGTCTCTGGTCAAGTCATTGAACTGCTCGCAGCCCATTCCCATCCCCAGCTGTGCAGTGCTGTTAGAAATTGGGTAGGGTTGTGTCAGGTAGGGCATCCCATGTAAAAACTGTGCCATATCAACATGCGCAACAATGATCCGCTGTAGCTACCCTGAACTAAATAAACTAGTAATTAAAGATGTCAGCTAAAAGCTGTAGGGTACTGTAAAGTGCTGACATATATATGTGAAGGCCCCTGCCTAGTGTGGCGTGGGAAGTGCGTGTTCTCGCCTTCTAAGCTGACGGCTGATTGGGAGGCCTGCCAGGTTTGGAGCACCTGGAATCTGGGCTCCGAGGACAATAAAGGAATTGGTCTCCACTCTTTGCTTTGTTAGGTTTTTGCTTATACATTTCAACATTTGCAGCCACACCATACATACAAACTTAAGTAGAACTCTCAGGTGTTTAATACAAGTTGTGGGTTTTGAAGTGAAAGCTTATTATGTGCTGTTATGGCAACTCTCTCTGTTTACCATCAGAGCCCTGGATTACAACAGCTTTGATTGGGTTTTTGGTGAGATATGAGCTGGCTGCCTTGTGTTTTTCTTCCTTCTATCAAAGTCATACTTTGTGGTGGCGTGTTTTGATGGCATACGCCTCATTTGACAACAGAACAAATCTGACTGAGACAGACTGGCTATCAGGGCATAATAGGAGAGGTTTTGTCGTGACACGCTAGCTCCTCAGGGCTGCACTTTCTCAGCCTTTCAGCGGGTTTTGTTTTTGATGTATGATTCAGAGGCTGGAAGTGCAGCAGCATCAGGTGAGAGCTGACTGACGTGTGATCCCTCTGTCTACATTTATGCACTCAAACATCTGCAAAACTTGATTTGCTGTGCATTAAAAACGTGTTCCAACAGTAGATGTTGAGTCAGCAATATTTTTGCAATTATAGCCAATAAGTAAAATTAAATGTTTTGTACAGTAATACTCCATACCCACACTTTTTTTGTTGTTGCCCTTTCGGCTTATCTCATGAGTTCAGGGTCACCACAGCGGATCATTGTCCACATGTTGATTTGGCAGTTTTTACGCCGCATGCCCTTCCTGACGAATAGTGAGTACCCACACTAATGTTAGGAAAAGGAAGCTGTGCAATTGTCCATTACAAACAATTATTTAGGGGATTATTATTTTTAGGTCCATTATTCTGGATGGCAGGCTGCAGCATCAGGTTTCAACCGAGCGCTGATCATTTTAAACTTGGTATTGCGTGTGTGTGAGTGAGATGGGCCTGAGTGAAAGTGACATGCTGTTAGGCTTGTTATGTTTTGTCTGAATGATTACAGAAACACTTGTATGTGTATACTTGTGTCCTAATGTGTGTACTTGTGCATTCACCTTTCCTCTATCCCTGTGCCTCAGGTTGGTACGGCACGGTATATGGCTCCTGAGGTGCTTGAGGCCCGACTCAATCTGGAGAACACTGAGTCCTTCAAACAGAGTGATATTTACTCCATGGCCCTGGTTCTGTGGGAAATGACATCGAGGTGTGAAGCAATTGGAGGTCTGTGCGCCCACACACACCGCAAACACACACATACGCATTCATACACCTGTTTTGGGATGTGGGTAGTTTGATGTAACGTATCACAAAAGCCTACACTCACAGAGTGATAACAGAGTAAGTCCTTTTGAGGTGAACTGTCAACTACTGACTAAGCAGTGACAGCTGACTGGCTGCTAGAGATGTCTCCTAATGAAGATCTGTGTTTGGTTTGACTTATACATTAGTTCTCACATGTAGTCTTGGATGCAGCATCTGTAAAATCTGTAATTGAGTGGGATAAACATGATGTGCATGTTACACATAATCATTGACAATATGTAAGTATTGTTTAGTGCAACTTTACTGTGTTCTTAAATTTATTTCAAGATTTTGAAAACAGAACTAAACAAATACGTACAGTAAAGGGCCAAAAGATCAGTTATGCAACTTTGCCTAATCATGATTATGACCATATGGCAAAGACTGTACATACATTTTAGTATTTTTGTCCAATTCCTCTCAGATTTAAAGCTCCTTTTGTCATCATCTTCATCCTAATGTATAATCCTAATATATAATGAATGAGGGTTCACACTGTGATGTGACAGTTTATGTGGCTTTGTGACCTACATACTGTAGTGCAACCAGATGGTTGAGGTTGCTGTTACTTCTCATGTAGTAATTGTGTTAACAGGGAGGCTGATGTTGTTGTCTGTGAGACTGCACCTCAAACTCAGCTCCAGGTCTGCAGCAAAGAATCTGAGGAATGTCTGATTATGGGAGAAAATCTGAACTCTGCTGTTGCCCTTCTTTGGGCAGGAAATCAGAGAGCCGGAGTGGATACTGTACCTGCCTCAGCTGGTTGTGCATGTGTGAGTGTATGAATGTCTTTGTTTTGAGGCTTAAGTGTTCTCACAGGGTTTAAGTACCTCATTCATGCTCAGAAGTCTGACAGTGTGACTGTGTGTGTTTGTGTCTGTATCGGCACATTTATATTTTTGCATCAACATTACATTGTTGTGAGTGTCAAAGCTTTTCTTGTGTGTCTGCACTCATCACCCCCAACTATATGGATGCTACACACAACATAGGGCCCTCATAATGCATTACCTGTCTCAAAAACACAAATCCCTGTCATCTCTTTGAATGGAATCAGTGCTGTGGCACAGCTGCAGTGTCATCCAAGGGTTGTCCAACAAAAAGGATAAACCAACAATGAACACAAATTGTATTCCTAGTAAATCAAATAAAACATGGACTTTGCATATCTACAGTCTACTGTACCTTGCAAACATACACATAATCTATTCATCATTATGTGGGATTTGGCTCCTCACTTATATCCACAAGGAACAGAGACAGAGATACATTTGTTGACTCCATCTCTTTTACTTTGTGGAAACTTGCATTAGATTTAGCTTTTTAATCACAAGTTAAATGCTGTTTAGCATTTTCAGTCACCAGAGGGCTCGATCTGTTGGGTGCAAACGTTCACAAACAATTTTTTTTCATCAGCCTAATATTTCATGCACATTGTGCTAGTACAATTGTTCTTTCATCAGATAAAATAAATAAATAAATTATCAAACGTTTGCACCAATATATATTTTTATTATAAACTCCTTGGCCATTATTGTTATTTCTGATGATGTAAGAACATTATTTTTATTATGTTAATTTGCATCCTCTTATATGCCTTTTACTTTTAAGAAGATGCAAATTAACCCCAACCTAATAAAATATTAATGCACATTGAGCAAAATGTTCTTTTATCATTAGAATGTTCTTTTATCATTTGAGGTAACAGAAATGATCAAGGCCTACAATTATATAATAAAATACAATATAATAAAATATAATAATAATCTCATATAATAATATTACATAATAGAAAAGTTGTAGTAAAATAATGAAAATTACATTAGTGCATCTCCTCTGATTAATTTCGGATTAAAGAGAATGTATGTATGTATTTTAATTTTAATTAAAAGCAATTCTTTATTTTACTTGTTAACCTTTCAAATTAAGAGCAAACTTTTGCACTCAACTGTATTTATACACACACAAGAATAGACTTTGATTTTAAACAAAAGATTAAAGACTGAAACTGATTTCCCCACATTTTAAAAATGGTTAACAAACCTGCACTAAATGAAATGAGACAAGAGGACCTTCTCTGCTGCTAACCAACAATTTTCTTGTCAGTTTTACCAACCTCGATAAAGGGTCACGCCTGTCTACTGCATAAGAGTCAGGTGACCACTCACAAGTGAGTTCATACGGTTGACTTTCTTAATTTTCAGATCTAAAATCAAAAGCTAACACACAAACAATCCTTACAACTGACGAAACTATTGCGACTTTCCAAAATACTGGATAAACATAGATATAAAGACTAAAAGTATGTACACGAGAAGCTGCTTCCTATGATCCAATCTTCTCCCAAAAGTGAACTCTTTTAGACAGCCTGAGACATTTAGAACGAGACAGTCACATTCCAACACGTGTGTGTTCGTCCCTCTATGTGATTATCCCAGACAGAGGTACAAAGAGAGAGAGGAAGAGAGACGGAGCTACTATAAAGACATGTGTACTCTCCATCTGGGATTGTATGTGTTTCTTCTGTCTCCACCCCAACAACAGGGGACAGAACGGTGGATAGAAATACTACCCTGTGTTGGCAGTGTTGTTATGGTCAGTTATAGTAGCGTCTCTGAGGATTTTATTTGCATATCCTGAATTAGCCTGCAGGGTGTGGCAGCGCCTGCGTGTTCTGTTCTGTCTGAGCTGAGGTTATGCAGGGTAATGGAGCGGCTGAGCCAAGAAAATGCTTTGTGGCGCATGAAGTGTGACCGTCTTCATGGGCCACAGCTTTGCAACAACTGGTGCGGGGTGTCAGGGGAATAGCAGGGGTGTAACATTTTTAGGAAGAACTCTTATTTGCATTTTTACTGAGAATTCGATGAGGAAGTTATTACCACTCCTGCACCTGTGTGTTAAGAATTTAACTGGAGTTGGGAGGTTTTTAATAAGTGCATTGTACAAAGATCATGTCTACAACTTGTATCATATAACTAAAATGGTTCACATCTTTTGTTTAATACATGTACAAACTGGTGCAAATACTACAATCTCAATCTCTACAATCAAACTTCATGAGTCACAAAGCATTTTCAATGTCTAAATTGATAAGTAACAGCCAGTCCTAGTGATGTTCCAAAGTCTTGTCATAACCATGACGGTGACACAGGTGCAAGTGCTGGACAGATAAAAGCGTTTTTGTTTGTCATTGAATCCCCACAAAATTGTAAAAATATAGCAAAATCACATTAAATCACATTACAGTTGTGTCAGTCTTTTACACTTAATCTCCAGGTACCTGTAAAAGCAAATAAGTCCAAACAAACAAACACATGTCCAACTGGCACACTGTAGGGACAGTGCACATTAATTTGCGTGACAGTATATCATGCAAATAAAGGTATGTATGTACCATTGTTCCGCTTGCCGGAGTGGGTTTCCTCCCAGTCCAAAGACATGCATGTTAGCTTGTTGGATGACTCTAAATTGCCTGCAGGTGTGAATAGGACTGAGAATGGTTGTCTTGTGTGTGTCTCTGTGTTGGCCCTGAGACAGACTGGTGACGTGTCCAGGGTGTACCCCATTTCTCACCCAATGACAGCGAGGATAAGCTCAAGCTCCCCCGTGACCTTAAATGGGAGAAGTAGTTATTATAATGCATGGATGGATGTGCTATTGCAAGCTACGGGTCTCAATTTTAGCATCTGTCCCTTGGTCAGATGCCAGTGTAATAGTCAATCAAACATGTAGCATATACTGCTAAAAAAGGTCGAGGCAAGTGATCCTTAAAAGTACAAGATGTACAGTTAAATATATACTATTGGAAACATAGAACATATGTTAGGCTACATTAACCAACAGCATCTTGACTTTTATAGAGTTAAACAAGCAAACAGGAAACAAACCAATTGGCACCAAACAAGACAAGTATGCAGCAACCAAGTTTGAGAATAATGACTGTTGATTATAATTTAAGATGAAAAACTGAGATGCAGTGTTTTCAGTTGGACTGAGTAATTCAGGTCTAGACACAAATGAAACTAGATTAACCTGCTTGCAGCAGAGGCATGTTTCTCTCCCTCTTTAGCCTCTTTCAGCCCCATCAAAAGCTCATTAGCAGAACTGACATGTAATGTTCACAGCTTCCTAATGTCTGAGCCACAAACCTGCCGAAAGATTTCAGCCCACAGCTTTCTCTAGAAATGGTTCGGTGCTTTACGTGGTTAAAAAGAGAGGGTTTTCTTTTAAAGAGATGGTGGTTTATCAGGGATTATGCAAGTTCAATTCTTGTGATGTAGTTTGTAATGCATGAATGTAGGATCAGTGTCATAGATGTGCCCGCTGAGCATCTTAAAAGGCAGTTACGGAGCAGTGTATCTCTCAGGGGTAGTAGATCCCAGACAGCCTGGTTTCTGCTAACCTCCAGGCCACAAAGGACTCAGACAGATAATCTGAAAAGGAAACTGTTGTAAACCGCTTTCCGCCCCTTACATAGGATATACCAGGGTTTAACTACGGGCTCCAGACAGCCAGGGAAAAGTGAGAGCGAGTCTCTGATTGCACACTCCTGTGAAATAGGTTCTCAAACCACCGGTAAAATACTTCTCATAACTTTCAAATGTCCAGAGAAAAGCCGGCTGCACCTCAGACTGCAGCGATAGATCTTTGTCTCACTACCTTTTTAATGTCCCAATATCATTCATCAAAGCTTTGAGACAAGTATATAAGAACCAAATAGACAGAGTATGAAGCTAGATCTGCTCCCATCAGTTATGATGTGATGTTTAAAAAGCTCATCACCTCTTTAATTTATATTTTCAACAATATCATTTCCAGTCCGCCCTCAGCTTTTCTGAGTCTTAGCTGAATCCAGTCCAGGAAAACGTGTGGTATTTATACCAGTTCCTCAGCAGGAGATCTAAACAGCAGAGGGCTGAGTACAATACCAGCCTAAATAAGTTCCAGGGGAATGGGACGGGCCTTTCTTGGTGCTGTTTAAAAATGGGGGAAGTTCCTCATGTCAAAAACAGGAAATGTGGGATTGTACAGTCAGTAGAGCTTCTCTGCACACAGGCTTGATCCCAGACCTCCACCTTCCTGTAGGCAAGTTCCACACTGACCTTCCCACTTTTACTACAAATTATGAAACCATTGCACTTTTATAGATTTAACCATCAACCATCCTGCTAACACAAACAAACAATATGCGGTATTTAAAGTGATGTTTCCTGCTCCTGAGGCAGATTATGGACACAGATGAAGACTGAAGAATGTCCATCTAATGAATGTTTTGGAACTTTTGTCTATTAAGATGCTCGGAAACCAATAGAAATCAGATCATCGACTATTGTCTGTGCGGAGTTTATAGAAAATCTTTACACTTTCATCATCATTGAGCACATATACATGGTTTATATACGTGTTACAATAAAAGGTATCTTCTATATTCCACCCACCTCTTGGAGGGGGAGCAGAGGGTGCATGGGCTGGGATTTGGTCCTGCAGAATTCTGCATTCTGTACTGATGCTCTGCCCGTTGAACCACCAGTGAAGCCAACCTTCAAATATTCATGTGATCACAAAATGCTGTATGTTTTATAATGTGTAAATAATGCCTTCTCGTGCTGCAGTGGTCGTTCCCTGTTGACAGTGACATGTCATTGAACTTGGCCAGAGAAAAGCTGATACTACCAGAGATGACACATAGATAACACTCAACCTGTTGTGTTTGTAGCAGGTTGTGAAAAGGGATGTAGAACTGAATAAAAGAATTTACACAGACTTCAATGTTCCTACTTTTTAATAAATAGTCCTCTGGCTTGGATGGGTAAACAAATATGACTTTACACTGACTAGTGTTTTATTTCACAGCAACTGTGAGATCCTGAGAGGTTTTTCTCTGGGACAGACTGCAGCTGTTGTGAGTTCAGTTTCATGAGGTCTGGACCAGGTCCCAGAACTTTGTTTTTCATTTTTCATGGTTTCAACATTATGCTTTCTGTTTTCCTATGTCGGTACTTCAATGTGAAATAGTTAAAAAAATAAAAATAAAAATAAAAATACAGATTGCGAGTTTGCTGTTCTGTACAGTCTGAGGTTGCCACTGACTGCTTGTTAGCGGAAGCTGATTTGTTGTTGTTGCACTTTTTTTTTTTTTTTTTTTTTTTTTTAAGAAATGATCATTATTTATGTGCCAGAAGGAGCATGTACCTTCCCATCGTAAAGACATTTTATTTCCCACAGTTGGCATTATGTGTCTCATTAGACAAAGCTGGCACATTGCGTGAGAATAATAGCTTGGTGGTTTGAGGGGCAATGACCTCATGCAACAATGATTTTACACTTTCTAATCACATTAACTCCACCTGTTTCACCCCGTCTTCCTCCTGTACTGTCTAAACCGTGCCATGTGGACTTGTTTTATGCTCGTGTTGCACTTGGCCAACTCCTTGAGTCATGTTGTAATAATGTGCACATCTAAAAGTAGGACAGGAATATGATGCCATGTACAAAATTAGGGTAATAAAGGATAGTTCTTTACTGGAGGTTCAGGTGATGATTTACAGCACATATCTGATCCTTGGGTTGTGTTTGTGTTTGCAGAGGTGAAGGACTACGAACCCGCCTTTGGCTCTAAAGTGCGAGAGCACCCCTGTGTGGAGAGCATGAAAGACAACGTGCTGAGAGACAGAGGAAGACCTGAAATCCCAGACACCTGGCTCAGGCATCAGGTCTGACAAATTATTTACATATCTGGAAGACCAACATTAACACTATTCCTCAGAGTCATGTCCAGCTAAATTATTACATCATTAATTCCCTTTTAGTTCTGTTGTGGTCACTACAAACTCCTAATATGTCTCATTGTAATCTCAACCATTGTTAATATAAATCTGCTTTAAATCATGAATGTGCACAGAAGGCTAATGTAGTCTTCCCGTGACAGTACTAATACCTGGATTGTTAAGGTTTGTGCTCAAGTATGGGAACCGTTAGTGGCCACTGTCAGTGTTAAAACTGTCCCTGTATGTCCCTGTAAACTATCCCTGCTCTCTTCCCCCAACCTCCAGGGAGTGGCAGTGATCTGCGGCACCATAAAAGAATGCTGGGACCATGACCCCGAGGCCCGTCTCACAGCCCACTGTGTCGCCGAACGCATCTCTGAGCTGGAGGACAAGATGGAGAAACTGTCTAGCCGTAGCTCGTCAGCAGAGAAGATTCCTGAGGGACTGAAGATTCCAATAGAGGTGGAAATCCCAGAGAAGGAGGTGAAAATCACAGAAATACAGGACGTCATAGCTGTAGATTGCTCTGTGAGTGACAAGAAGTAAGAGGAAGTTCTACATCCTTACGGACACTCATTCTGCTTTGATGGGAACTCTCAGAAATTCATACTCAGGAGATGAGCTCTTGCAGGACTTTGAGCCAGACTGAGTTAAGAGACAGTTATGTCTAATTCTATCACAGCAATAGTCAACTATGGGTGATGCTCTCACGCCTCACCACTTGTAAAATGTCACAGCTCGCCTTAATCAGCTGGAAAAAGCTAAAGAGCCACAAAGCTTAAGGTTACTGGAACCTTCCAAAGATGTGGTTAGCTTAGCCTCTTTATGTGAAATGAACAGGGCAATATCTGCTAAACCAAAATAGTTGATGTGCACTTTACCATGCAGTATGTATACGTTTCAGATGTAAGTCAGTTATGAATATCTTCAAATATGCTAACATGCTAAAAGTTTTTACATAAAGTGCCTAGCGTGTGTCTAGCGGAGAAGAAGCCTTAACACTAATGATGCTGTGCCTTCCATCCTCACCAGCAGGAATTCAAAGGATTGTGTGTTTGTGTGTGTGAGTGGGTTGTGTGTATGGGTGTGTGTTTGTGTGTGTGTGTGTGTGTGTGTGTAACTGTTCTTTTTACTCAGCTATACTTAAAGCTACTCAGCTATACTTTGCCAGATGAACAGGTGCAGTGTAAATAAAGGCAAAGTCTGCACAGACTGAAAGTAATCCTACTACTTTGAATGCTTTGAAAGTGAAAAGTCTTTTTTAAATAAAAACCTTTTATATGTTTGTCTGTTATTTTAACGGGAAACGGAGGAGTGTGCCAAAGATTTTTTTATCCTGCTTTATAGTCACTATGTAAAATATTGTAAATCTTTTATGAATTAAAGAAATTTCTGTAAACTGAGATTCTGTATAGTCTCTTCTGTAATTCATCTAAGCTACAACACCAGATACTGAAAACTGTAATGCTTTGATTTTCTTTGTCATTCATAACGACTTATTATTTTATGAATGTGTTTTTGTCCACAGACTGTATAAGGAAATCTTCTCCAACAGTACTGTTTATTTACTGTCTGTGTAGTTAATTTTTCCAAATATTTACTTAATATGGTAAATGTTTGTCTTTTCTTGACTGGGTCAGGTGTGTGTTTATCCCATCTTTCTTTTTATGCTAGTAAAAGGCAGTAAACACAGTTTTCTAAAATTTGAATTGGATGAAATTGTATATTAAATTATAAAAATGTAAGCAGAAGTCGGGGATCTATTTCTATCACGAGGGACACATAAGTATTATTATTATTATTATTGTTCTTGTTGTTATTTGTATTCACCGATCCTGATCAGGGTCATTGGGGGCTGGAGTCTGTCCTAGCTGTCTTTGGGGGGGAGGACGGGTACATCCTGGACAAGTCACCAGTCTATCTTAACACAGACAGACAATCATTTACATTTACAACTATGGACAAGTTAAAGTAACCAATTGTGGGAGGAAACTGGAGGAAACCCATCCAAACTCCACAGACATAGGATGCAGCCAGGAGGTTGATTTGAGCTTGGGACCTTCTAGCTGTGAGGCAGTAGCTCTAACCACTCCACCACTGTGCTGCCTATGATTGTGTTTTATTAAAATGATGAGCAGAAGAGAATGAGGATAGTTATAATTTGACTGACAATTATACTATATTGAGATATCATCACTCAATGATAAATCGGGGATTTTAATTCAGTACAAGTATAAATAGTCCCTGTGAGATAATAGTACACTGAAAAGGTACATTATGTAGACAAACACAAAGGTGAGGTTGGGATGTAAATGAAGCCAGATTCTGATGAGCAGAGTGGTGGAACCAAGTAAGCGTGATGGAGGGGTTTGATGACGATGAGGATGGAGCTGGGGTTGAGCATGAAGATTAACCATGGAGCACTGAAATAACAGAAAGAGAGAGAGGGACAGTTTTAAATTTCATTGATATGGATCATAGGTACTTTTGACTGTGGTGCAAACTGAATGAATAGGGAAGGAAGTGTCCTCGAACCGCTGATGAGTGAGGTGGAGACAGAGAAAGAAATGAAAAAAAAAAGAAAACATAAATAAAGTGTCTTTGCAATTAGAGTTTAGCTTAGATTCATGTGAAAAATGAAAGATGCTTTTACTTTAAGTCCTTCTTGAAAATGTAAGTAAAATACAATAGAAAAGCTTTTCAGA
Organism: Channa argus; assembly: GCF_033026475.1. Lineage (NCBI taxonomy): Eukaryota > Metazoa > Chordata > Actinopteri > Anabantiformes > Channidae > Channa > Channa argus. Next base: position 25,743,388 of record NC_090203.1, read on the forward strand.
AAAGCTAGGACACTTTCTGAGTAAAAAAGATTGAAATATTTTATAAGCCATTTAAAACCTTGGTAATAGTACAGAGACAACATTTTAAACATCTGCTTCTTTTAAATTCAATCTCACTAATACATTCCAACAAGTAAAGCATTGTGTAATGCTAAAAAAACACCTGGTGTACATCCCACAACTAATGATGTTAGATGGTAACAGGCCAGTTTCATGACTGGGTAGGAAAAGAGGATCTCAGAGAAGCTGAGTCTTTAAGAAGGATGGGGTGAGGTTCATCACTCTGCAAGCAAGAAGTTCAACAACTTTGGAATAAGATACAGTTGCAAATAATTTGCACCGCATTGAAAACAGACATGATTCTGGACTGAAAATTACTGCAGAGCCCATATTATATATTATAGCCAGACTTAGAAAATAACAGAATACAGCAGTCTATCAATGCTGGTTGAGGTCTTTTTTTTCAATTGTTTTACTCTTGTGGAAGCATTGACACGTTTAACTATACAGATCCCCTTTCCAAACCTCACAGACATTTTTATCTCATTATAGAACAGTTCCATAGTTCCAGAACATCTTTATATTATTAGTATTGTTGTTGTTGTTGTTATTGTTGTGGCTGTTGTTGTTGTTGCAGCAATAAGAGGTAAAGTCAACATTTTCTTTAGCAAGTTATAAGAATTGTATCACTTGTGGGGAGTTTGGACTGTATTTCGAGTAAAAACTAAATCTTAAATGAGATTAGGAAATAATCTCTGAGGTCACATTTTCAAACAGGTAAAACACAGGCCAGCAATCGCTTCCCTCAAAACACGTAACTTGTAGTCATTCAGTCAGTCACAACACAGTACAATAAAATACTAAAGAAATCTATCAATATCCCTCAATCCTCTCAGCATCTCATGGGGATTTTACTAGAGAACAAACCCTGCTGCCTCTGCACTTTTTTAAGTAGACTTTTTTAAGAGGAGAATGTTTTCTTAATTCATTCCTGTGTGCAAGTCTGTCTGCATCCACCTGTCTATGACATGCAGTACCTACAGTGAGCATCTAGGCTGGACCAATCTACAAACTCAATATTGTTCAGTATTTATATTGTATTCCTTCTTCCGTGAAAAAGAAATGGAATTTTTAAATTCCAATTCATCAGATTTCTTTCTCTTTCATATTGCTCAAACAAAGACCAAAACATGGTTAATAAAGTACAAATGAATGCAATATTGTACACTGTGACTTAACATTTACTGTAAGAAAACCCTTAAACAGACACAGCTCTCAGTCACAGCAATTACAACATAGAGCATACACTGAGGGATTGAACCCTTCTGAGTGTGTTGTGTAGTGTGAAAATGAGCAGTGTGTGTGTGTGTGTGTGTGTGTGTGTGTGTGCATTCTTCTGTAAACCACGAGTTTGTAGCCGAGAATTGTAACAAACACACACACACACTTCCCTTCCTCTGTAGTTTCCTGCCTTTTCTCTGGCTCTCTTGTCTTTTCCATCTTAAAGTTCTCCTCCTCACAGCAGGCTTGGTTGGTGTATTTCTGGCATTACTAACTCTCTTCATGGGCAGACATCCCAGAATTAACTCCTGGCTTCTTTTTTCATCCTCATAAAGGCCGTAGTAGTCCTGCAGTGAGTTGTGTGTGTTGCAGGGGGCCTCTCTCCGTCTGCTCTCTGGCTTTTGGAATGTTCAGCCCGGATTAGTAGTCTCCACATTGACTGTTTCTACAGATTATTTCCAGGTGTGATCTACCTTCCTGACAGTGGTTTTGGCCTTACAGCTTGTGTTTCCCAGATGTAACACTGAACCACAATAATGCGGATACATCCAGCATTTAGAGTGTAATTACGGAAACAATTACTCCTATGGTATTATTTTACTGCAGTATGTGGGGAAACAAATGTTCTCTAGTCCTAAATGATTCACAGTCATTTTCCAAAATGTGGATTCTATGCTGAATGAAAGAACTCGTCTGCCCTCTGCTGGACAACTAAGGGCTCCTTTCCCTCCATCTCATGAGAAGCACACACTGATTTTGAAGTGCATGCCACTGCTTTAGCCAGTCAACGCTGTCCACTTTTACCATATCTTAAGAGGGATTTGAGAACAGAGAATCCATTCTCCTGTGCAGCCCGAGAGTTGGTGGATAAGAACTGTACACATAGACTTTACGCGATTTCCTCACACTACATTACTGTACATATTATTGGTTGGAGCTCACAGGTGAAGAGGGATTTTCGCAGCTGCCTAACAACAACATAATGTGACACATCTAAAGTAATTTTCTTTTACATAATAAATTCTATATTGCCAAAAGTAGGTAGACGCCTGAGCAAAGAGGACGTCAAAGTTTTACACTGCTGACTAGATGAACATCTTCACAACCATAATGTGTTGCTGTAGAAAGTGGGTTAGACAGGTATGTCAGTTATTGCAAAATTCACACACAAGTGCACTTACAGATGTGCACAATGTGTGAGATATTTCACTTTCTTTACTGGAACTGCTTATGCTATTGAGGAAGAGTCTATCCAGTTTATCTCAGGGCCTACACAGAGAGCCCTACACAGACGGACAACCATTCACAGTCACATTCACACCTATGGGCAATTTAGTGTCACCAATTAACTTAACACGCATGTCTTTAGACTGCGGGAGGAAACCGGAGTAAGCACTGGAAGAACATGCAAACTTCACACAGAAACACGCAAATCTGCAACCTCCTTGCTGTGAGGTGGTGAGTGTGAATGGGTCGTCTGTCTTTATATGTCTCTCTGTGTTGACCCTGAATTAGCCAATGACAGCCTGAATATGCTCTAACCCCCCTGCAACCCCCTGAACAGGATAAAAGGTTACAGATATTGGATTGATGGATATTACTTATATTCCACTTTATTTATTTACCAGACAGCTCTAGTTACTAGTTACTTTGCAGATGCAGATAATACTATTAAATGCTGGTGTATTATTATGGATTAAACACCTGTCAGAACATTAAGTGTTAAGCTTAAAATCTTCTCGATCTTTGTTTGCTGCTAATTTTGCTCTACATCATGTCTTTATATATCTTTGTCCTTTGCTTTAATTAATTTGTTGAAAATGTATTTTAAAAAATTATTGTTACTGTTGAAAGTTTATGGCCCAACTCTGGACTAGACAGGCAGATGTTTGATATCAAATTAAATCAGTTTTAAAAGTATGCAGTGTATAACATTTGTTTGAGAGCATAGTATTTCAGTTTATATAAATAAATGTCAAGCATAAATAAATGTGAGTACTATCAGGCTTGTACTTACATTTTTACGTCAGTATTGAGATTGTGTACTTCTTTCACCTCTGCAGACATTTCAATTTAACCTGTGTTACATTACATTTAATACGTTTACTAAGCCCTGAAAATGTCAGAAGCATAAAAGAAAATAGGACACGCATTAACATGTTGTACAATTTTGCATCTTGCTGCAGAGATTTGTTCAAAGTCACACTAGGGGGACTACCGATGCTGGGCGGAGGTGTGCACATACTTTTGCCTATGTAATGTACATTGTGTAAAGTACATTTCTGAGCTGTCAAGCAGTCTCAGAGCAAAGAAGAGGTTGGCAACTCTTGCTGTGAGCCAGCACTACAATGTCTGTCATGAAAAGAAAAGAAGGATCATCCAGACCAGGTGAAAGCTCTATTTCTGGCAAATTATCAGGCCAGGTTTTTCTCTCTTTCATGCTTTCTTCAGCCTCAGTGGCCAGCTCGGCCCCCCTCTCCTCCTTCCACAACCTTTTGTTCTCCTCCTTGAGCTCGGTGTAGGTGCGGTAAAAAGTGTGGAAAATAGATGTGGAAGGAAAAGACAGGATTAGGATCCCTGCCAAGATGGTCATCATGGCCGCCAGTTGGCCAGGTATGCTCCGCGGTACCATGTCACCATATCCCACCGTTGTCACTGAGATGATGGACCACCAGCAGGATGCTGGGATACTGCTGAAGCTGTGATGAGGGGACTTGGCAGAATTGGGAGCTAACTCGCTCTCAGCGAGATGGACAAGCGGGGAGAAGAGAGCCACGGCGACACATATGAAGAGCATCAGCAGGCTGAAGTCTTTCGTACTTCGCTGGATGGTCAGCCCCAGAGTCTGCAGACCCAGTGAGTGACGGGCCAACCGCATCACATACAGGATCCGCAGTGCCCTCATGACTCGCAGGGTTAGACCCAGTTTATCCAGAGTGCTGCTTCCTGCTCCGGCCACAATATCATACACAGACTCATCCCTGAGCTCCAGAAACAGAGAGATATAGTAGGGCGATATGGCTGTTGCATCAATGATGTTAAGTGGGCTGCGAGCAAAGTCCAGCTTGCTTTGTGCATGGAAAAATCTGACCAGAAACTCTAAGCTGAACCAAATCACACAAACGGACTCCACCACAAACATGTTGCGGCACTTTTGGGAGCATTTCTCCTGCAGAGACATGAAAACACAATAATGTTCACAGTTCAAAGGCCTATATAATGTCTTACATTGTTAATGTTGGGTCTGCATATTTCTGCACCTTTGCCTGCAGTTAAGTTAATTTTATAAAGGTTTCTAAATCAATTTGTTGTGACTTAACTCATTGTGAGGGATTAAACTTTGGTGACCAATTTTTGTCAGTTTGTTCTAATTTATGATTCAGCTAATATGAATTGTTGACATGAATGTAATCATAGTAAATCGAGTGACCCCATCCAAATTTTCAAAGAATAAGAAAAGAAAGTCTGTTCTTCATTTTGAGGGCTAAAGTTTAATTTAAGCGGACTAATCCTGAAAGACAACAGATTGTGCCTAAGACAGGTAGTGCTCTTAATTTTGACTTGAACCTACAGTATTGATTTCGTTTGGACATACCGTGGCATCTTCCTGTTGATGATCTGACATGGTGCTGATGCACAGGCTAACCACAGTGAGCACTACCATGATGACAGACAGGAAGGCAAACACCTTTCCTGCCAAGCCTGAGTGAGGGTTCTCAACTGCTTCTCCCATCATGTGCAACAGGCCGCCCTCTGTCACGGCAGCCCTGAGTGCCCTCCTCTTCTCCTGCCACTCGTCCTCTTTGCGCTGGTGCTCGGCCACGTCCTCCAGGGAGGACATCATGTGGTGATGGCAGCAGGGCTCCATCTGCTGGAGATCTATGCCCCAATAGAGTAGTTCAGTGTGCAGGGCCACACTGCAGATGTCCTGCAGGAGACGTAGTTTTCCTTTTGCCAGGAAACTGAAGATGGCTTGAAACGCTAAAGGGTCACGATCAAAGAAGAATTCATGTCTCATTGCATCATAGTCATCACAAAATTCTGCAATTTCCCTCAATGTGGTGCAAGTGCACAGACGACTAAGACGGCTTTGGGGGAAATCCTGCAGGGTGCTCCAGGGAAAGGCATACCGGGTGCCCCCTACATTGACAAGGATGTGTTGAGAGGCTTCAAGGTACCAACGCAAAGTAACTGGTCCGTGGAGCTGCCGAGCACGCTGGAAAAACTCCCCTTTGACTGTATTGATCCCAGTGTCCATGAAGACATGGTTGTAACTGTCTTCAGTACTGAGGGACGCCTCATCAAAGCCAGCACCGATAATGGCCATTGTGGTAGGTGGATAGCTGACAGATTTGAGAGTAGCAGTAAAACTTAAAAGGATGGAGCTTATTTATTCATTTAAGCATGTGAATACGCGTTTTTGTTCTAGTTTCCCATTAGAAAGTTTTGTTTCCAACAAACACACTCGGGTAAATCCAATGGACACCACCTATCCAACATTCAGAAGGAGAAGAATTAGGTATTTATCTGAATGAATGTTAGACATTAAATCAATCTACGAATTTGTTTTTGTTTGATTTTTGTGTCTCTTACCTTCAAAATGACGGTCCAATCCAATATCCCAAATCGTGCTGCTCTCTCTTATTGTGAAGCCAAAGTGACAGTGTCAGAGCCATTAAACACAATTCTTCATCTCTTCATCCTTCTCTCCCATCATCTCTTAACTCCAATGTCCCAGGTGACTAATGGATGACCCTGCCGTCAGTCTGGATATAATAGGGACACTTTGGATCCAGTTTGGTCTACACAACCATCCATTAACAATGTCACACTCTAAGCTTTGGGGCTTTAATGCATCAAAAGCCTGACAGACAATGTCAAAAGAAAGACTGATCCACAGAGGGAAGGATTAATAAGAGGATAAAGAGGTAAAGACAAAGACACAGATGTAGCAGACACTGGGGATTTAAAGTGGAAATATGCTGAGTTGGGTTGTATTTGTTAATGCAGGGACATTTTTGTAATAAAAATTTTTTTATTTACAGTTTCAGAAAGGATATGTATGGAGAGACTGAATAAAGTTAGAAAGACCTGTATAGAAAAAAATTCCCCAAAACCATCAAAGCAGTTTAAACAAAAAGAGGAGGAAAAATCTTTAATTTCTCCACTTTTGCCTAATTTCATTCGTTTTCTCTGCAGTATAACACATGAATTCACACTGTGCCTTAAACCTACGGTGGTATTATTAATTCTGTTCCCTGATGTTTTGATCAGACATAAAAAGATTCATACTTTTCAATTCATTGTCATTATAAAGTAAAGCATTTATCAGACGGGAGATACTTCAGTTAGAGTACCAGTACAATAGTACAAATAACTCAAGTCAGAGTTGTGCAATCAAAATCCCACTAATGTAAAAATCCTATTCAAAATTTTTATCTAGGTTGATGTACTGCACTTGAAATACAAGCACTAAAAGCAGTGGTTGTACAATTAAGTAGCCGATGTACTCATTGCATTTTTTGTAAAAGCATGACCGAGTGTAGCAGACAATAGAAGAGTAGTCCAGCAGGGAGAGAGAGACTGAGTCCACTATAGTCTAATAGTACTTGATACTAACTTAACTTACATATTATAGCTTTAGGTACAGTGCTTGAACAAATTGGCTTATTTCATTTAAGAAAGTTCTAAACCAGTGGTTTGTACAGTATATTGAGGCTCTGTCTTAGTGTATGGATGACATCTTTCCTGCAGTGTATAGCCAACAGAGGTCACATCACCTGATATTTTGTTATCTACTGTAATAACCTGGCACTTTCCATCACAGCACTGAGAGCAATGTCTTCAATTATTTCAATTATTGTTTGTAACAGAAATTTCAAAAAGAGTTAAAAAAAAATTCTTGTGTCTATGTATACGCTACACATAATGTATACTTATTCTATTCGGACGAAAGCTGGAAAGTATCATTGAGAGATATTTAAAATCAGGTATTGTTAGGCTATAAACGACTACACCACGATCACACGACTTTAACTTATCTTCCGATTCGAGATTTGATTATGGCTGAATCATCACTGGTCAATGTAGAATGACCATAAAGATGCAGAAAACAACCACACAGCTGTAAAGTAAATTCCTAAACATTCCTAAAACATTCTAAAACATTGTCTTTTCTTTTTCAGTCTTATGCCAATATTAATACAACTACTACAACAGCAAAAATGTTTTGTAAATAAAATGCAAAATACAATTTGCAAATAAAATGCTGCATCGTTCACAGCAACCAAGGGGCAAGGGAGGGGTTGTGGTGAGTGGTGGCTTTGCTAAACACATAACTTCACAGTGAGTAGGACTTTGATTTTTTAGGCAACGAAAGCACTTGAGTTATGGGAAGAGGGTAATTTTAGTAAGAGGTAAATAAACAATGAGTAGTTTTTGTATTTACATTTCCACTCAAAATGATCCCACCCGGGGGGTAGAACGATGGTGGATGGTGGTTCCTGCCTCACAGCAGGAAAGTTGCAGGTTCAAGCCCCGGCGGGCCCGTGGCCCCTCTGTGTGGAGTCTGCATGTGGGTTTCCTCTCACAGAAATCCAAAAAACACACATTAGGTTAATTGGTTTCTCTAAATTGCCTATAAGTGTGAATGTTTGTCTGTCTATCTCTCACTGTGGCCCTGCAAGGCTGACAACCCATCCAGGGTGTACCCTGCCCCTCGCCTGATGGCAGCTGGGATGGGCTCTCTCTCTCCAGCCACCCAAATAGGATAAGTGGTTAGAGATAATGGATGGATGATTGAATCCAAATTTGGTGTTTACCAGACTTTCAGCTGTTTGCTAAGAACAAATCAAACAAGAACAGTTTAAATAGCTCAATACAACTAATGGTAAGAGTTCTTCCTCAAGAGTCAACACAAAATGCAACTTTTTTTGACTACTGCCGTATCAAAAATATTTAAGTATTTAGTGCAGCACCCTTTTGAAGTTATGATCCACCACAAAAGTACTCCATAACCGTACACCAGCTTCTAAAAAGCATTTCTGCCAATTGCTATAGGCAAAGACCTCCATCTCACTTATATTCTTTGGTTGGTGCAGGAGCCTTCTTCAAATTCCACCACAGTAGGGATTCAATTCAATTCAATTCAACTTTAATTATATAGCAGCAACTGACAACAAAGTCATCTCAGGACATTTTACATATGCAAGGCAAGATTATAAAGATGGGTTGAGATGTCAGCCTCAAGTCTTGGTGGACTTTAAAGTGGTCTATACTTGCCTGGCTGAGGTTGAACAGAACAGGTTTCTATTACACCTGCTTATAGTAACAGCTGTTATTTGTTGTTTTTTTACTGCTTATGTGATATTAATTTCAGGGTCTACATTAAATTGACTAGAGCCCTCACCCATTGACCCTGGTTTAGTCACACAATCGATTTCTTTTACAGTAATGAGGAGAGGCTAAACAAAAGCTTGTTTGCCAGATGAATAAGTGCAGTGTAAATAAAGACAAAGTCTGCACAGACTGAAAGTAATCCTATTACTTTGAATGCTTTGAAAGTGAAAAGTCTTTTTCAAAAAAAAACTTTTATATGTTTGTTATTTTAACGGGAAACGGAGGAGTGTACCAAAGATTTTTTTAGCGTGCTTTATAGTCACTATGGAAAATATTGTAAATCTTTTATGAATTAAAGATATTTCTGTAAACTGAGATTCTGTATAGTCTCTTCTGTAATTCATCTAAGCTACATCACCAGATACTAAAAACTGTAATGCTTTGATTTTCTTTGTCATTCATAACGACTTATTATTTTATGAATGTGTTTTTGTCCACAGACTGTATAAGGAAATCTTCTCAAACAGTACTGTTTATTTACTGTCTGTGTAGTTAATTTTTCCAAATATTTACTTAATATGGTAAATGTTTGTCTTTTCTTGACTGGGTCAGGTGTGTGTTTATCCCATCTTTCTTTTTATGCTAGTAAAAGGCAGTAAACACAGTTTTCTAAAATTTGAATTGGATGAAATTGTATATTAAATTATAAAAATGTAAGCAGAAGTCAGGGATCTATTTCTATCACGAGGGACAAATAAGTTTTATTATTATTATTATTGTTGTTGTTCTTGTTGTTATTTGTATTCACCGATCCTGATCAGGGTCATTGGGGGCTGGAGTCTGTCCTAGCTGTCTTTGGGGGGGAGGACGGGTACATCCTGGACAAGTCACCAGTCTATCTTAAAACAGACAGACAATTATTTACATTTACACCTATGGACAAGTTAAAGTAACTAATTGTGGGAGGAAACTGGAGGAAACCCATCCAAACTCCACAGACATAGGATGCAGCCAGGAGGTTGATTTGAGCTTGGGACCTTCTAGCTGTGAGGCAGTAGCGCTAACCACTCCACCACTGTGCTGCCTATGATTTTGTTTTATTAAAATGATGAGCAAAAGAGAATGAGGATAGTTATAATTTAGACTATATTGATATATCATTGAGGGGTTTGATGAAGATGAGGATGGAGCTGGGGTTGAGCATGAAGATTAACCATGCAGCACTAAAAAAACAGAGAGAGAGAGACAGTTTTAAATTTCATGGATATGGATCATATGTACTTTTGACTGTGGTGCAAACTGAGTGAATAGAGAAAGTTTCCTCCAACCGCTGATGAGTGAGGTGGAGACAGACAAAGAAATTAAAAAAAAAAAAAGAAAAACATAAATAAAGTGTCTTTGCAATTAGACTTTAGCTTAGATTCATGTGAAAAATGAAAGATTCGAGTTCTTCTTGCAAATTTAAGTAAAATACAATAGAAATCCCATTTTCAGAAAAGCTAGGACACTTTCTGAATAAAAAAGAATGAAATCATTTATAAGCCATTTAAAGCGTTGTTAATAGTACAGAGAGAACATTTTAAACATCTGCTTCTTTTAAATTCAATCTCACTAATACATTCCAACAAGTAAAGCATTGTGTAATGCTAAAAAAACACCTGGTGTACATCCCACAACTAATGATGTTAGATGGCAACAGGCCAGTTTCATGACTGGGTAGGAAAAGAGGATCTCAGAGAAGCTGAGTCTTTAAGAAGGATGGGGTGAGGTTCATCACTCTGCAAGCAAGAAGTTCAACAACTTTGGAATAAGATACAGTTGCAAATAATTTGCACCGCATTGAAAACAGACATGATTCTGGACTGAAAATTACTGCAGAGCCCATATTATATATTATAGCCAGACTTAGAAAATAACAGAATACAGCAGTCTATCAATGCTGGTTGAGGTCTTTTTTTCAATTGTTTTACTCTTGTGGAAAATTTGACATGTTTAACTCCACTTTCCAAACCTCACAGAGATTTTTATCTCATTATAGAACAGTTCCATAGTTCCAGAACATCTTTATATTAATAGTATTATTGTTGTTGTTGTTATTGTTGTTGCTGTTGTTCTTGCAGCAATAAGAAGTAAAGTCAACATTTTCATTAGCAAGTTATAAGAATTGTATCACTTGTGGGGAGTTTGGACTGTATTTCTAGTAAAAACTAAATATTAAATGAGATTTAGAAATAATCTCTGAGGTCACGTTTTCAAGCAGTTAACACACAGGCCTGCAATCGCTTCCCCTCAAACAACACAATTTGCAGTCAAACTTTTACACTCATTCAAGTCACTACATAGTACAATAACATACTAAAGAAATCTATCAATATCCCTCAGTCCTCTCAACATCTCATGGGGATGAGTTGTTCTGGGACAACTATGAAGGCAAACCACCTTTCCCTTCAGTATTTTGCTGCAATTGGCAGAAATCAGCTCATTTGGCCTGAAAATGCTTTTAAGCGCATAAAAACTGTACAGTGATGAACTGTGGCTAAATAAAAGCTGTTGCAATGATATTTCTATGCTGAACCGAGTTGTTCTGGGTCAAATATGAAGGCAAACCCACTTTCCATTCAGTATTTTGCTGCAATTAGCAGAAACAAGCATATTTGCTCATTCGACCTGAAAATGCTTTTAAGCGCATAAAAACTTACACTCTTGATTTCTGGCTAAATAAAAGCTGTTGCAATCCACCTTAATCTGGCCTCTCTGACTTTATCTCCGAAACATCTAACATGAGCTGTCCCTCTGATGTACTCATTCCTGATCCTGTCCATCCTCGTCACTACCAAAGAGAACCTCAACATCTTAAGCTCTGCTACCTCCAGCTCTGGCTCCTGTCTTTTCTTCAGTGCAACAGTCTCTAAGCTGAACAACATCGCTGGTCTCACCACCGTCTTGAACACCTTTCCTTTCATTTTCGCTGATACTCTTTTATCACACAACACACCTGACACTTTTCTCCACCTGTTCCAACCTGCCTGCACTCGCCTCTTCACCTCGTTTCCACACTCTCAGTTGCTCTTAACCGTTGACCCTAAGTACTTAAAGTCCTGCACCTTCTGCACCTCTGCTCCCTGTAACCTCACTGCTCCCCCTGGGTCCCTCTCATTCACACATGTATTCTGTCTTACTGCGGCTAAGCTTCATTCCTCTGTTTTCCAGAGCAGACCTCCACCTTTCTAGATTTTCCTCCACCTGCTCTCTGCTCTCACTACAAATCACAATGTCATCTGCAAACATCATAGTCGAATGAGATTCTTGTCTAACCTCATCTGTCAGCCTGTCCATCACCAGAGCAAACAAGAAGGGGCTCAGAGCCGATTCTTGATGCAGACCCACCTCCACCTTGAACTCCTCTGTCACACCTACAGCACCTCACCACACTCTTACAGCTCTCATACATGTCCTGCACCAGTCTAACATACTTCTCTGCCACTCCAGACGTCCTCATACAATACCACAGCTCCTCTCCCTGCACCCTGTCATACGCTTTCTCTAAATCTACGAAGACACAATGCAACTCCCTCTGACCTTCTCTGTACTTCTCCATCAGCATCCTCAAAGCAAATACTGCATCTGTTGTACTCTTTCTAGGCATGAAACCATATTGCTGCTCACAAATGTTCACCTCTGCCCTTAGCCGAGCTTCCACTACTCTTTCCCACAACTTCATTGTTTGGCTGATCAGCTTTATTCCTCTGTAGTTGCCACAGCTCTGCACATATCCCTTGTTCTTAAAAATTGGCACCAGTACACTTCTCCTCCAGTCCTCAGCATCCTCTCACTCTCCAAGATCTTGTTAAACAAACTAGTCAGAAACTCTGCTGCCACCTCTCCTAGACACTTCCATACCTCCACAGGTATGTCATCAGGACCAACTGCCTTTCCACTCTTCATCCTCTTCAACACCCTCCTCACTTCACTCTTACTAATCATCTTACTAAGCTACTTCCTGCTCCACACCAGTCACCTCTTCTACTCTTCGTTCCCTTTCATTTTCCTCATTCATCAACCCTTCAAAGTGCTCCTTCCATCTTCCCATCACACTCCTGGCACCTGTCAATACATTTCCATCCTTATCTTTAATCACACTAACCTGCTGCACATCCTTCCCATCTCTATCTCTTTGCCTGGCCAACCTGTACAAATCCACCTCTCCCTCTTTAGTGTCCAACCTAGCATACAAGTCCTCATATGCTCTTTGTTTGGCCTTTGCCACCTCTACCTTCACCTTATGCTGTATCTCCCTGTACTCCTGTCTACTCTCTTCAGTTCTCTCAGTGTCCCACTTCTTCTTAGCTAACCTCTTTCTCTGTATACACTCCTGAACTTCCTCGTTCCACCACCAAGTCTCCTTGTCTACTTTCCTCTTTCCAGATGACACATCGAGTACCCTCCTACCTGTCTCCCTGATCAAATTAGCTGTAGTGGTCATCTGGAAGCACCTCCAAACCACCCAGAGTCTGTCTCAGCTCCTCCCTGAAAACTACACAACATTCTTCCTTTTTAACTTCCACCACTTCGTCCTCTGCTCTGCTTTAGTCCTCTTCATCTTCCTCACCACCAGCATCATTTTACACACCACCATCCTGTGTTGTCTGGCTACACTCTCCCCTACCAATGCTTTACACTCACTGATCTCTTTCAGATTACAGCGTCTACACAAGATGCAGTCCACCTGAGTGCTTCTACCTCCGCTCTTGTACGTCACCCTATGTTCCTGCCTCTTCTGGAAGAAAGTGTTCACTACAGCCATTTCCATCCTCTTTGCAAAGTCAACCACCATCTGACCTTCTGCATTCCTGTCCTGAAGACAAAACCTGCCCATAACAGTCTCATCACCTCTGTTCCCTTCACCTACATGCCCATTGAAATCTGCACCAATGACCACTCTCTCACCTCTGGGGATGCTCTGCATCATTTCATCTAATTCACTCCAGAATGTTTCCTTCTCTTCTAACTCACATCCTACCTGTGGGGCAATAACCACTCACAACATTGAACATCACCCCTTCAACTTCCATCTTCAGACTCATCAACCTGTCTGATACTCTAATCACCTCTAGAACATTCCTCACCAACTCCTCTTTCAGGATAACTACTACTCCATTTCTCTTCCTATCTGACCCATGGTAGAACAACTTGAACCCTGCTCCTAAGCTTCTAGCCTTGCTACCTTTCCACCTGGTCTCCAGCCTACTGTCAGTCCTACACTCTTAGCTTTCCTCTTCTCTATCTGCCTATGAACACACTTTCCTCTTCTTCTTCGTCTTCGACGAACAGTAGTCCAATTTCCACAGGTACCCTGTAGGTCAAAAGCACCGGTGGCGGTCGTTGTGAACCCGGGCCCTGAGTGATCCGGTAGGGAAGTCATTGTCACGATTCGAATGTTTGATTTGTTTCACATCGGATGCCTGTCCTGCAACAACCCTATGCATTTATCCAGACTTGGGACTGGCACAAGAAGACACTATCTTGTGCCCCCCTTGCGGTTGCATTATTGCAACAGCTTTTATTTAGCCAGAAATCAAGAGTGTAAGTTTTTATGCGCTTAAAAGCATTTTCAGGCCGAATGAGCAAATATGCTTGTTTCTGCCAATTGCAGCAAAATACTGAAGGAAAAATGGGTTTGCCTTCATAGTTGACCCAGAACAACTCAGTTCAGCATGGAAATATCATTGCAACAGCTTTTATTTAGCCAGAAATCAAGAGTGTAAGTTTTTATGCGCTTAAAAGCATTTTCAGGCCGAATGAGCAAATATGCTTGTTTCTGCCAATTGCAGCAAAATACTGAAAGGAAAGTGGGTTTGCCTTCATAGTTGACCCAGACAAACTCAGTTCAGCATGGAAATATCATTGCAACAGCTTTTATTTAGCCAGAAATCAAGAGTGTAAGTTTTTATGCGCTTAAAAGCATTTTCAGGCCGAATGAGCAAATATGCTTGTTTTTGCCAATTGCAGCAAAATACTGAAAGGAAAGTGGGTTTGCCTTCATAGTTGACCCAGAACAACTCAGTTCAGCATGGAAATATCATTGCAACAGCTTTTATTTAGCCAGAAATCAAGAGTGTAAGTTTTTATGCGCTTAAAAGCATTTTCAGGCCGAATGAGCAAATATGCTTGTTTCTGCCAATTGCAGCAAAATACTGAAAGGAAAGTGGGTTTGCCTTCATAGTTGACCCAGACAAACTCAGTTCAGCATGGAAATATCATTGCAACAGCTTTTATTTAGCCAGAAATCAAGAGTGTAAGTTTTTATGCGCTTAAAAGCATTTTCAGGCCGAATGAGCAAATATGCTTGTTTTTGCCAATTGCAGTAAAATACTGAAAGGAAAGTGGGTTTGCCTTCATAGTTGACCCAGAACAACTCAGTTCAGCATGGAAATATCATTGCAACAGCTTTTATTTAGCCAGAAATCAAGAGTGTATTTTTTTATGCGCTTAAAAGTATTTTCAGGCCAAAAGAGCTGATTTCAGCCAATTGCAGCAAAATACTGAAGGGAAAGTGGGTTTGCCTTCATAGTTGACCCAGAACAACTCAGTTCAGCATGGAAATATCATTGCAACAGCTTTTATTTAGCCAGAAATCAAGAGTGTAAGTTTTGATGCGCTTAAAAGCATTTTCAGGCCAAAAGAGCTGATTTCTGCCAATTGCAGCAAAATACTGAAGGAAAAGTGGGTTTGCCTTCATAGTTGACCCAGAACAACTCAGTTCAGCATGGAAATATCATTGCAACAGCTTTTATTTAGCCAGAAATCAAGAATGTAAGTTTTTATGCGCTTAAAAGCATTTTTAGCCCGAATGAGCAACTATGCTTATTTCTGCCAATTGCAGCAAAAAACTGAAAGGAAAGTGAATTTGCCTTCATATTTGACCTAGAACAATTCAGTTCAGCGTGAAAATATCATTGCAACAGCTTTTATTTAGCCAGAAATCAAGAGTGTAAGTTTTTATGCGCTTAAAAGCATTTTCAGGCCAAAAGAGCTGATTTCTGCCAATTGCAGCAAAATACTGAAGGGAAAGTGGGTTTGCCTTCATAGTTGACCCAGAACAACTCAGTTCAGCATGGAAATATCATTGCAACAGCTTTTATTTAGCCAGAAATCAAGAGTGTAAGTTTTTATGCGCTTAAAAGCATTTTCATGCCGAATGAACTGATTTCTGCCAATTGCAGCAAAATACTGAAGGAAAAGTGGGTTTGCCTTCATAGTTGACCCAGAACAACTCAGTTCAGCATGGAAATATCATTGCAACAGCATTTATTTAGCCAGAAATCAAGAGTGTAAGTTTTTATGCGCTTAAAAGCATTTTCAGGCCGAATGAGCAAATATGCTTGTTTCTGCCAATTGCAGCAAAATACTGAAAGGAAAGTGGGTTTGCCTTCATATTTGACCAAGAACAACTTAGTTCAGCATGGAAATATCATTGCAACAGCTTTTATTTAGCCAGAAATCAAAAGTGTAAGTTTTTATGCGCTTAAAAGCATTTTCAGGCCGAATGAGCAAATATGCTTGTTTCCTCCAATTGCAGCAAAATACTGAAAGGAAAGTGTGTTTGCCTTCATAGTTGACCCAGAACAACTCAGTTCAGCATGGAAATATCATTGCAACAGCTTTTATTTAGCCAGAAATCAAGAGTGTAAGTTTTTATGCGCTTAAAAGCATTTTCAGGCCAAAAGAGCTGATTTCTGCCAATTGCAGCAAAATACTGAAAGGAAAGTGGGTTTGCCTTCATAGTTGACCCAGAACAACTCAGTTCAGCATGGAAATATCATTGCAACAGCTTTTATTTAGCCAGAAATCAAGAGTGTAAGTTTTTATGTGCTTAAAAGCATTTTCAGGCCAAATGAGTTGATTTCTGCCAATTGCAGCAAAATACTGAAGGAAAAGTGTGTTTGCCTTCATAGTTGACCCAGAACAACTCAGTTCAGCATGGAAATATCATTGCAACAGCTTTTATTTAGCCAGAAATCAAGAGTGTAAGTTTTTATGCGCTTAAAAGCATTTTCAGGCCAAAAGAGCTGATTTCTGCCAATTGCAGCAAAATACTGAAAGGAAAGTGGGTTTGCCTTCATAGTTGACCCAGAACAACTCAGTTCAGCATGGAAATATCATTGCAACAGCTTTTATTTAGCCAGAAATCAAGAGTGTAAGTTTTTATGCGCTTAAAAACATTTTCAGGCCGAATGAGCAAATATGCTTGTTTCTGCCAATTGCAGCAAAATACTGAAGGAAAAGTGTGTTTGCCTTCATAGTTGACCCAGAACAACTCAGTTCAGCATGAAAATATCATTGCAACAGCTTTTATTTAGCCAGAAATCAAGAGTGTAAGTTTTTATGCACTTAAAAGCATTTTTAGCCCGACTGAGCAACTATGCTTGTTTCTGCCAATTGCAGCAAAATACTGAAAGGAAAGTGGGTTTGCCTTCATAGTTGACCCAGAACAACTCAGTTCAGCATGGAAATATCACTGCAACAGCTTTTATTTAGCCAGAAATCAAGAGTGTAAGTTTTTATGCGCTTAAAAGCATTTTTAGGCCGAATGAGCAAATACGCTTGTTTCTGCCAATTGCAGCAAAATACTGAAAGGAAAGTGGGTTTGCCTTCATATTTGACACCGAAAAACTCAGTTCAGTATGGAAATATCATTGCAACAGCTTTTATTTAGCCAGAAATCAAGAGTGTAAGTTTTTATGCGCTTAAAAGCATTTTCAGGCCAAAAGAGCTGATTTCTGTCAATTGCAGCAAAATACTGAAGGGAAAGTGGGTTTGCCTTCATAGTTGACCTAGAACAACTCAGTTCAGCATGGAAATATCATTGCAACAGCTTTTATTTAGCCAGAAAGCAAGAGTGTAAGTTTTTATGCGCTTAAAAGCATTTTTAGCCCGAATGAGCAACTATGCTTGTTTCTGCCAATTGCAGCAAAATACTGAAGGAAAAGTGTGTTTGCCTTCATAGTTGACCCAGAACAACTCAGTTCAGCATGGAAATATCATTGCAACAGCATTTATTTAGCCAGAAATCAAGAGTGTAAGTTTTTATGCGCCTAAAAGCATTTTCATGCCGAATGAACTGATTTCTGCCAATTGCAGCAAAATACTGAAAGGAAAGTGGGTTTGCCTTCACATTTGACCCAGAACAACTTAGTTCAGCATGGAAATATCATTGCAACAGCTTTTATTTAGCCAGAAATCAAGAGTGTAAGTTTTTATGCGCTTAAAAGCATTTTCAGGCCAAAAGAGCTGATTTCTGCCAATTTCAGCAAAATACTTAATAAAAGTGGGTTTGCCTTCATAGTTGACCCAGAACAACTCAGTTCAGCATGAAAATATCATTGCAACAGCTTTTATTTAGCCAGAAATCAAGAGTGTAAGATTTTATGCACTTAAAAGCATTTTTAGCCCGAATGAGCAACTATGCTTGTTTCTGCCAATTGCAGCAAAAAACTGAAAGGAAAGTGAATTTGCCTTCATTTTTGACCTAAAACAATTCAGTTCAGCGTGAAAATATCATTGCAACAGCTTTTATTTAGCCAGAAATCAAGAGTGTAAGTTTTTATGCGCTTAAAAGCATTTTCAGGCCGAATGAGCAAATATGCTTGTTTCTGCAAATTGCAGCAAAATACTGAAAGGAAAGTGGGTTTGCCTTCATTTTTGACCCAGAACAACTTAGTTCAGCATGGAAATATCATTGCAACAGCTTTTATTTAGCCAGAAATCAAGAGTGTAAGTTTTTATGCGCTTAAAAGTATTTTCAGGCCAAAAGAGCTGATTTCTGCCAATTGCAGCAAAATACTGAAGGGAAAGTGGGTTTGCCTTCATAGTTGACCCAGAACAACTCAGTTCAGCATGGAAATATCATTGCAACAGCTTTTATTTTGCCAGAAATCAAGAGTGTAAGTTTTTATGCGCTTAAAAGCATTTTCATGCCGAATGAACTGATTTCTGCCAATTGCAGCAAAATACTGAAAGGAAAGTGGGTTTGCCTTCATAGTTGACCCAGAACAACTAAGTTCAGCATGGAAATATCATTGCAACAGCTTTTATTTAGCCAGAAATCAAGAGTGTAAGTTTTTATGCGCTTAAAAGCATTTTCATGCCGAATGAGCAACTATGCTTGTTTCTGCCAATTGCAGCAAAAAACTGAAAGGAAAGTGAATTTGCCTTCATATTTGACCCAGAACAACTCAGTTCAGCGTGAAAATATCATTGCAACAGCTTTTATTTAGCCAGAAATCAAGAGTGTAAGATTTTATGCGCTTAAAAGCATTTTTAGCCCGAATGAGCAAATATGCTTGTTTCTGCCAATTGCAGCAAAATACTGAAAGGAAAGTGGGTTTGCCTTCATAGTTGACCCAGAACAACTTAGTTCAGCATGGAAATATCATTGCAACAGCTTTTATTTAGCCAGAAATCAAAAGTGTGAGTTTTTATGTGCTTAAAAGCATTTTCATGCCGAATGAGCTGATTTCTGCCAATTGCAGCAAAATACTGAAGGGAAAGTGGGTTTGCCTTCATAGTTGACCCAGACAAACTCAGTTCAGCATGGAAATATCATTGCAACAGCTTTTATTTAGCCAGAAATCAAGAGTGTAAGTTTTTATGCGCTTAAAAGCATTTTCAGGCCAAAAGAGCTGATTTCTGCCAATTGCAGCAAAATACTGAAGGGAAAGTGGGTTTGCCTTCATAGTTGACCCAGACAAACTCAGTTCAGCATGGAAATATCATTGCAACAGCTTTTATTTAGCCAGAAATCAAGAGTGTAAGTTTTTATGCGCTTAAAAGCATTTTCAGGCCAAAAGAGCTGATTTATATCAATTGCAGCGAAATACTGAAGGAAAAGTGGGTTTGCCTTCATAGTTGACCCAGAACAACTCAGTTCAGCATGGAAATATCATTGCAACAGCTTTTATTTAGCCAGAAATCAAAAGTGTGAGTTTTTATGCGCTTAAAAGCATTTTCAGGCCGAATGAGCAACTATGCTTGTTTCCTCCAATTGCAGCGAAATACTGAAAGGAAAGTGGGTTTGCCTTCATAGTTGACCCAGAACAACTCAGTTCAGCATGGAAATATCATTGCAACAGGTTTTATTTAGCCAGAAATCAAGAGTGTAAGTTTTTATGCGCTTAAAAGCATTTTCAGGCCAAAAGAGCTGATTTCTGCCCATTGCAGCAAAATACTGAAGGAAAAGTGGGTTTGCCTTCATAGTTGACCCAGAACAACTCAGTTCAGCATGGAAATATCATTGCAACAGCTTTTATTTAGCCAGAAATCAAAAGTGTGAGTTTTTATGTGCTTAAAAGCATTTTCATGCCGAATGAGCTGATTTCTGCCAATTGCAGCAAAATACTGAAAGGAAAGTGGGTTTGACTTCACATTTGACCCAGAACAACTTAGTTCAGCATGGAAATATCATTGCAACAGCTTTTATTTAGCCAGAAATCAAGAGTGTAAGTTTTTATGTGCTTAAAAGCATTTTCAGGCCAAAAGAGCTGATTTCTGCCAATTGCAGCAAAATACTGAAGAAAAGTGGGTTTACCTTCATAGTTGACCCAGAACAACTCAGTTCAGCATAGAAATGTCATTGCAACAGCTTTTATTTAGCCAGAATTCAAGAGCGTAAGTTTTTATGCGCTTAAAAGCATTTTCTGGCCGAATGAACTGATTTCTGCCAATTGCAGCAAAATACTGAAGGGAAAGTGGGATTGCCTTCATAGATGACCCAGAACAACTCAGTTCAGCATGGAAATATCATTGCAACAGCTTTTATTTAGCCAGAAATCAAGAATGTAAGATTTTATGCGCTTAAAAGCATTTTTAGCCCGAATCAGCAACTATGCTTGTTTCTGCCAATTGCAGCAAAAAACTGAAAGGAAAGTGAGTTTACCTTCATAGTTGACCCAGAACAACTCAGTTCAGCATGGAAATATCATTGCAACAGCTTTTATTTAGCCAGAAATCAAGAGTGTAAGTTTTTATGCGCTTAAAAGCATTTTCAGGCCGAATGAGCAAATATGCTTGTTTCTGCCAATTGCAGCAAAATACTGAAAGGAAAGTGGGTTTGCCTTCATAGTTGACCCAGAACAACTCAGTTCAGCATGGAAATATCATTGCAACAGCTTTTATTTAGCCAGAAATCAAAAGTGTGAGTTTTTATGTGCTTAAAAGCATTTTCATGCCGAATGAGCTGATTTCTGCCAATTGCAGCAAAATACTGAAAGGAAAGTGGGTTTGACTTCACATTTGACCCAGAACAACTCAGTTCAGCATGGAAATATCATTGCAACAGCTTTTATTTAGCCAGAAATCAAGAGTGTAAGTTTTTATGTGCTTAAAAGCATTTTCAGGCCAAAAGAGCTGATTTCTGCCAATTGCAGCAAAATACTGAAGAAAAGTGGGTTTGCCTTCATAGTTGACCCAGAACAACTCAGTTCAGCATGAAAATATCATTGCAACAGCTTTTATTTAGCCAGAAATCAAGAGTGTAAGTTTTTATGCGCTTAAAAGCATTTTCAGGCCGAATGAGCAAATATGCTTGTTTCTGCAAATTGCAGAAAAATACTGAAGGGAAAGTGGGTTTACCTTCATAGTTGACCCAGAACAACTCAGTTCAGCATGGAAATATCATTGCAACAGCTTTTATTTAGCTAGAAATCAAGAATGTAAGTTTTTATGCGCTTAAAAGCATTTTCAGGCCGAATGAGCTGATTTCTGCCAATTGCAGCAAAATACTGAAGGGAAAGTGGGTTTGCCTTCATAGTTGACCCAGAACAACTCAGTTCAGCATGGAAATATCATTGCAACAGCTTTTATTTAGCCAGAAATCAAAAGTGTGAGTTTTTATGTGCTTAAAAGCATTTTCATGCCGAATGAGCTGATTTCTGCCAATTGCAGCAAAATACTGAAAGGAAAGTGGGTTTGACTTCACATTTGACCCAGAACAACTCAGTTCAGCATGGAAATATCATTGCAACAGCTTTTATTTAGCCAGAAATCAAGAGTGTAAGTTTTTATGTGCTTAAAAGCATTTTCAGGCCAAAAGAGCTGATTTCTGCCAATTGCAGCAAAATACTGAAGAAAAGTGGGTTTGCCTTCATAGTTGACCCAGAACAACTCAGTTCAGCATGAAAATATCATTGCAACAGCTTTTATTTAGCCAGAAATCAAGAGTGTAAGTTTTTATGCGCTTAAAAGCATTTTCAGGCCGAATGAGCAAATATGCTTGTTTCTGCAAATTGCAGAAAAATACTGAAGGGAAAGTGGGTTTACCTTCATAGTTGACCCAGAACAACTCAGTTCAGCATGGAAATATCATTGCAACAGCTTTTATTTAGCTAGAAATCAAGAGTGTAAGTTTTTATGCGCTAAAAGCATTTTCAGGCCAAATGAGCTGATTTCTGCCAATTGCAGCAAAATACTGAAGGGAAAGTGGGTTTGCCTTCATAGTTGACCCAGAACAACTCAGTTCAGCATGGAAATATCATTGCAACAGCTTTTTTTTAGCCAGAAATCAAAAGTGTAAGTTTTTATGCGCTTAAAAGCATTTTCAGGCCAAATGAGCAAATATGCTTTTTTCTGCCAATTGTAGCAAAATACTGAAGGAAAAGTGGGTTTACCTTCATAGTTGACCCAGAACAACTCAGTTCAGCATAGAAATATCATTGCAACAGCTTTTATTTAGCCAGAAATCAAAAGTGTGAGTTTTTATGTGCTAAAAGCATTTTCATGCCGAATGAGCTGATTTCTGCCAATTGCAGCAAAATACTGAAAGGAAAGTGGGTTTGACTTCACATTTGACACAGAACAACTTAGTTCAGCATGGAAATATCATTGCAACAGCTTTTATTTAGCCAGAAATCAAGAGTGTAAGTTTTTATGCACTTAAAAGCATTTTTAGCCCGAATGAGCAACTATGCTTGTTTCTGCCAATTGCAGCAAAATACTGAAAGGAAAGTGAATTTGCCTTCATTTTTGACCTAAAACAATTCAGTTCAGCGTGAAAATATCATTACAACAGCTTTTATTTAGCCAGAAATCAAGAGTGTAAATTTTTATGCGCCTAAAAGCATTTTTAGGCCGAATGAGCAAATACGCTTGTTTCTGCCAATTGCAGCAAAATACTGAAAGGAAAGTGGGTTTGACTTCATATTTGACCCAGAACAACTTAGTTCAGCATGGAAATATCATTGCAACAGCTTTTATTTAGCCAGAAATCAAGAGTGTTAGTTTTTATGCTCTTAAAAGCATTTTCAGGCCAAAAGAGCTGATTTCTGCCAATTGCAGCAAAATACTGAAGGGAAAGTGGGTTTGCCTTCATAGTTGACCCAGACAAACTCAGTTCAGCATGGAAATATCATTTCAACAGCTTTTATTTAGCCAGAAATCAAGAGTGTAAGTTTTTATGCGCTTAAAAGCATTTTCATGCCGAATGAACTGATTTCTGCCAATTGCAGCAAAATACTGAAAGGAAAGTGGGTTTACCTTCATAGTTGACCCAGAACAACTCAGTTCAGCATGGAAATATCATTGCAACAGCTTTTATTTAGCCAGAAATCAAGAGTGTAAGTTTTTATGCGCTTAAAAGCATTTTTAGGCCGAATGAGCAAATACGCTTGTTTCTGCCAATTGCAGCAAAATACTGAAAGGAAAGTGGGTTTGCCTTCATATTTGACCCAGAACAACTCAGTTCAGCATGGAAATATCATTGCAACAGCTTTTATTTAGCCAGAAATCAAGAGTGTAAGTTTTTATGCGCTTAAAAGCATTTTCAGGCCGAATGAGCAAATATGCTTGTTTCTGCCAATTGCAGCAAAATACTGAAAGGAAAGTGGGTTTGCTTTCATAGTTGACCCAGAACAACTCAGTTCAGCATGGAAATATCATTGCAACAGCTTTTATTTAGCCAGAAATCAAGAGTGTAAGTTTTTATGCGCTTAAAAGCATTTTCAGGCCGAATGAGCAACTATGCTTGTTTCTGCCAATTGCAGCAAAAAACTGAAAGGAAAGTGAATTTGCCTTCATTTTTGACCTAAAAAAATTCAGTTCAGCGTGAAAATATCATTACAACAGCTTTTATTTAGCCAGAAATCAAGAGTGTAAGTTTTTATGCGCTTAAAAGCATTTTCAGGCCGAATGAGCAAATATGCTTGTTTCTGCAAATTGCAGCAAAATACTGAAAGGAAAGTGGGTTTGCCTTCATAGTTGACCCAGAAAAACTCAGTTCAGCATGGAAATATCATTGCAACAGCTTTTATTAAGCCAGAAATCAGGAGTGTAAGTTTTTATGCGCTTAAAAGCATTTTTAGGCCAAATGAGCTGATTTCTGCCAATTGCAGCAAAACACTGAAGGGAAAGTGGGTTTGCCTTCATAGTTGACCCAGAACAACTCAGTTCAGCATGGAAATATCATTGCAACAGCTTTTTTTTAGCCAGAAATCAAAAGTGTAAGTTTTTATGCGCTTAAAAGCATTTTCAGGCCAAATGAGCAAATATGCTTTTTTCTGCCAATTGTAGCAAAATACTGAAGGAAAAGTGGGTTTGCCTTCATAGTTGACCCAGAACAACTCAGTTCAGCATGGAAATATCATTGCAACAGCTTTTATTTAGCCAGAATTCAAGAGCGTAAGTTTTTATGCGCTTAAAAGCATTTTCAGGCCGAATGAACTGATTTCTGCCAATTGCAGCAAAATACTGAAAGGAAAGTGGGTTTGCCTTCATAGTTGACCCAGACAAACTCAGTTCAGCATGGAAATATCATTGCAACAGCTTTTTTTTAGCCAGAAATCAAAAGTGTAAGTTTTTATGCGCTTAAAAGCATTTTCAGGCCAAAAGAGCTGATTTTTTCCAATTGCAGCAAAATACTGAAGGGAAAGTGGGTTTGCCTTCATAGATGACCCAGAACAACTCAGTTCAGCATGAAAATATCATTGCAACAGCTTTTATTTAGCCAGAAATCAAGAGTGTAAGTTTTTATGCACTTAAAAGCATTTTCAGCCCGAATGAGCAACTATGCTTGTTTCTGCCAATTGCAGCAAAATACTGAAAGGAAAGTGAATTTGCCTTCATATTTGACCTAGAACAACTCAGTTCAGCATGGAAATATCATTGCAACAGCTTTTATTTAGCCAGAAATCAAGAATGTAAGATTTTATGCGCTTAAAAGCATTTTTAGCCCGAATCAGCAACTATGCTTGTTTCTGCCAATTGCAGCAAAAAACTGAAAGGAAAGTGAGTTTACGTTCATAGTTGACCCAGAACAACTCAGTTCAGCATGGAAATATCATTGCAACAGCTTTTATTTAGCCAGAAATCAAGAGTGTAAGTTTTTATGCGCTTAAAAGCATTTTCAGGCCGAATGAGCTGATTTCTGCCAATTGCAGCAAAATACTGAAGGGAAAGTGGGTTTGCCTTCATAGTTGACCCAGAACAACTCAGTTCAGCATGGAAATATCATTGCAACAGCTTTTATTTAGCCAGAAATCAAGAGTGTAAGTTTTTATGCGCTTAAAAGCATTTTCAGGCCGAATGAGCAAATATGCTTGTTTCTGCCAATTGCAGCAAAAAACTAAAAGGAAAGTGAATTTGCCTTCATATTTGACCTAGAACAATTCAGTTCAGCGTGAAAATATCATTGCAACAGCTTTTATTTAGCCAGAAATCAAAAGTGTGAGTTTTTATGCGCTTAAAAGCATTTTCATGCCGAATGGACTGATTTCTGCCAATTGCAGCAAAATACTGAAAGGAAAGTGGGTTTGCCTTCATAGTTGACCCAGACAAAAACTTAGTTCAGCATGGAAATATCATTGCAACAGCTTTTATTTAGCCAGAAATCAAAAGTGTACGTTTTTATGCGTTTAAAAGCATTTTCAGGCCAAAAGAGCTGATTTATTCCAATTGCAGCAAAATACTGAAAGGGAAAGTGGGTTTGCCTTCATAGTTGACCCAGAACAACTCAGTTCAGAATGGAAATATCATTGCAACAGCTTTTATTTATCCAGAAATCAAGAGTGTAAGTTTTTATGCGCTTAAAAGCATTTTCAGGACAAAAGAGCTGATTTCTGCCAATTGCAGCAAAATACTGAAGGGAAAGTGGGTTTGCCTTCATAGTTGACCCAAAACAACTCAGTTCAGCATGGAAATATCATTGCAACAGCTTTTATTTAGCCAGAAATCAAGAATGTAAGATTTTATGCGCTTAAAAGCATTTTTAGCCCGAATCAGCAACTATGCTTGTTTCTGCCAATTGCAGCAAAATACTGAAGGGAAAGTGGGTTTGCCTTCATTTTTGACCTAGAACAAGTCAGTTCAGCGTGAAAATATCATTGCAACAGCTTTTATTTAGCCAGAAATTAAGAGTTTAAGTTTTTATGCACTTTAGAGCATTTTCAGGCCAAATGAACTGATTTCTGCCAATTGCAGCAAAATACTGAAAGGAAAGTGGGTTTACCTTCATAGTTGACCCAGAACAACTCAGTTCAGCATGGAAATATCATTGCAACCGCTTTTATTTAGCCAGAAATCAAGAGTGTAAGTTTTTATGCGCTTAAAAGCATTTTCAGGCCGAATGAGCAAATATGCTTATTTCTGCCAATTGCAGCAAAATACTGAAAGGAAAGTGGGTTTGCCTTCATATTTGACCCAAAACAACTCAGTTCAGCATGGAAATATCATTGCAACAGCTTTTATTTAGCCAGAAATCAAAAGTGTACGTTTTTATGCGTTTAAAAGCATTTTCAGGCCAAAAGAGCTGATTTATTCCAATTGCAGCAAAATACTAAAAGAAAAGTGGGTTTGCCTTCATAGTTGACCCAGAACAACTCAGTTCAGCATGGAAATATCATTGCAACAGCTTTTATTTAGCCAGAAATCAAGAGTGTAAGTTTTTATGCGCTTAAAAGCATTTTCATGCCGAATGAGCTGATTTCTGCCAATTGCAGCAAAATACTGAAAGGAAAGTGGGTTTGCCTTCATAGTTGACCCAGACAAAAACTTAGTTCAGCATGGAAATATCATTGCAACAGCTTTTATTTAGCCAGAAATCAAAAGTGTACGTTTTTATGCGTTTAAAAGCATTTTCAGGCCAAAAGAGCTGATTTATTCCAATTGCAGCAAAATACTGAAAGGGAAAGTGGGTTTGCCTTCATAGTTGACCCAGACAAAAACTTAGTTCAGCATGGAAATATCATTGCAACAGCTTTTATTTAGCCAGAAATCAAGAGTGTAAGTTTTTATGCGCTTAAAAGCATTTTCATGCCGAATGGACTGATTTCTGCCAATTGCAGCAAAATACTGAAAGGAAAGTGGGTTTGCCTTCATAGTTGACCCAGAACAACTCAGTTCAGCATGGAAATATCATTGCAACAGCTTTTATTTAGCCAGAAATCAAGAGTGTAAGTTTTTATGCGCTTAAAAGCATTTTAAGAGCTGATTTCTGCCAATTGCAGCAAAATACTGAAGGGAAAGTGGGTTTGCCTTCATAGTTGACCCAGAACAACTCAGTTCAGCATGGAAATATCATTGCAACAGCTTTTATTTAGCCAGAAATCAAGAGTGTAAGTTTTTTTGCACTTAAAAGCATTTTCAGGCCGAATGAGCAAATATGCTTGTTTCTGCCAATTGCAGCAAAATACTGAAAGGAAAGTGGGTTTGCCTTCATATTTGACCCAGAACAACTCAGTTCAGCATGGAAATATCATTGCAACAGCTTTTATTTAGCCAGAAATCAAGAGTGTAAGTTTTTATGCGCTTAAAAGCATTTTCAGGCCAAAAGAGCTGATTTCTGCCAATTGCAGCAAAATACCGAAGGGAAAGTGGGTTTGCCTTCATATTTGACCCAAAACAACTAAGTTCAGCATGGAAATATCATTGCAACAGCTTTTATTTAGCCAGAAATCAAGAGTGTAAGTTTTTATGTGCTTAAAAGCATTTTCAGGCCAAATGAGCAAATATGCTTGTTTCTGCCAATTGCAGCAAAAAACTGAAAGGAAAGTGGGTTTGCTTTCATAGTTAACCCAGAACAACTCAGTTCAGCATGGAAATATCATTGCAACAGCTTTTATTTAGCCAGAAATCAAGAGTGTAAGTTTTTATGCGCTTAAAAGCATTTTAAGAGCTGATTTCTGCCAATTGCAGCAAAATACTGAAGGGAAAGTGGGTTTGCCTTCATATTTGACCCAGAACAACTCAGTTCAGCATGGAAATATCATTGCAACAGCTTTTATTTAGCCAGAAATCAAGAGTGTAAGTTTTTATGCGCTTAAAAGCATTTTCAGGCCAAAAGAGCTGATTTCTGCCAATTGCAGCAAAATACCGAAGGGAAAGTGGGTTTGCCTTCATATTTGACCCAAAACAACTAAGTTCAGCATGGAAATATCATTGCAACAGCTTTTATTTAGCCAGAAATCAAGAGTGTAAGTTTTTGTGCGCTTAAAAGCATTTTAAAGCCGAATGAGCAAATATGCTTGTTTCTGCCAATTGCAGCAAAAAACTGAAAGGAAAGTGGGTTTGCTTTCATAGTTAACCCAGAACAACTCAGTTCAGCATGGAAATATCATTGCAACAGCTTTTATTTAGCCAGAAATCAAGAGTGTAAGTTTTTATGCGCTTAAAAGCATTTTAAGAGCTGATTTCTGCCAATTGCAGCAAAATACTGAAGGGAAAGTGGGTTTGCCTTCATAGTTGACCCAGAACAACTCAGTTCAGCATGGAAATATCATTGCAACAGCTTTTATTTAGCCAGAAATCAAGAGTGTAAGTTTGTTTGCACTTAAAAGCATTTTCAGGCCGAATGAGCAAATATGCTTGTTTCTGCCAATTGCAGCAAAATACTGAAAGGAAAGTGGGTTTGCCTTCATATTTGACCCAGAACAACTCAGTTCAGCATGGAAATATCATTGCAACAGCTTTTATTTAGCCAGAAATCAAGAGTGTAAGTTTTTATGCGCTTAAAAGCATTTTCAGGCCAAAAGAGCTGATTTCTGCCAATTGCAGCAAAATACCGAAGGGAAAGTGGGTTTGCCTTCATATTTGACCCAAAACAACTAAGTTCAGCATGGAAATATCATTGCAACAGCTTTTATTTAGCCAGAAATCAAGAGTGTAAGTTTTTATGTGCTTAAAAGCATTTTCAGGCCAAATGAGCAAATATGCTTGTTTCTGCCAATTGCAGCAAAATACTGAAAGGAAAGTGGGTTTGCCTTCATATTTGACCCAAAACAACTAAGTTCAGCATGGAAATATCATTGCAACAGCTTTATTTAGCCAGAAATCAAGAGTGTAAGTTTTTATGCGCTTAAAAGCATTTTCATGCCGAATGGGCTGATTTCTGCCAATTGCAGCAAAATACTGAAAGGAAAGTGGGTTTGCCTTCATAGTTGACCCAGAACAACTCAGTTCAGCATGGAAATATCATTGCAACAGCTTTTATTTAGCCAGAAATCAAAAGTGTACGTTTTTATGCGTTTAAAAGCATTTTGAGGCCAAAAGAGCTGATTTATTCCAATTGCAGCAAAATACTGAAGGGAAAGTGGGTTTGCCTTCATAGTTGACCCAGACAAACTCAGTTCAGCATGGAAATATTATTGTAACAGCTTTTATTTAGCCAGAAATCAAGAGTGTAAGTTTTTATGCGCTTAAAAGCATTTTCAGGCCAAAAGAGCTGATATCTGCCAATTGCAGCAAAATACTGAAGGAAAAGTGGGTTTGCCTTCATATTTGACCCAGAACAACTCAGTTCAGCATGGAAATATCATTGCAACAGCTATTATTCAGCCAGAAATCAAGAGTGTAAGTTTTTATGCGCTTAAAAGCATTTTTAGGCCGAATGAGCAACTATGCTTCTTTCTGCCAATTGCAGCAAAAAACTGAAAGGAAAGTGAATTTGCCTTCATTTTTGACCTAGAACAATTCAGTTCAGCGTGAAAATATCATTGCAACAGCTTTTATTTAGCCAGAAATCAACAGTGTAAGTTTTTATGCGCTTAAAAGCATTTTCAGGCCGAATGAGCAAATATGCTTGTTTCTGCCAATTGCAGCAAAATACTGAAGGGAAAGTGGGTTTGCCTTCATATTTGACCCAGAATAACTCAGTTCAGCATGGAAATATCATTGCAACAGCTTTTATGTAGCCAGAAATCAAGAGTTTAATTTTTATGTGCTTAAAAGTATTTTCAGGCCGAATGAGCTGATTTCTGTCAATTGCAGCAAAATACTGAAGGAAAAGTGGGTTTGCCTTCATAGTTCACCCAGAACAACTCAGTTCAGCATGGAAATATCATTGCAACAGCTTTTATTTAGCCAGAAATCAAGAGTGTAAATTTTTATGCGCTTAAAAGCATTTTCAGGCCAAATGAGCTGATTTCTGCCAATTGCAGCAAAATACTGAAGGGAAAGTGGGTTTGCCTTCATATTTGACCCAGAACAACTCAGTTCAGCGTGAAAATATCATTGCAAAAGCTTTTATTTAGCCAGAAATCAAGAGTGTAAGTTTTTATGCGCTTAAAAGCATTTTCAGCCCGAATGAGCAACTATGCTTGTTTCTGCCAATTGCAGCAAAATACTGAAAGGAAAGTGAATTTGCCTTCATATTTGACCTAGAACAACTCATTTCAGCATGGAAATATCATTGCAACAGCTTTTATTTGGCCAGAAATCAGGAATGTAAGATTTTATGCGCTTAAAAGCATTTTTAGCCCGAATGAGCAACTATGCTTGTTTCTGCCAATTGCAGCAAAATACTGAAAGGAAAGTGGGTTTGCCTTCATATTTGACCCACAAAAACTCAGTTCATCATGGAAATATCATTGCAACAGCTTTTATTTAGCCAGAAATCAAAAGTGTGAGTTTTTATGTGCTTAAAAGCATTTTCATGCCGAATGAGCTGATTTCTGCCAATTGCAGCAAAATACTGAAAGGAAAGTGGGTTTGCCTTCATAGTTGACCCAGAACAACTCAGTTCCGCATGAAAATATCATTGCAACAGCTTTTATTTAGCCAGAAATCAAGAGTGTAAGTTTTTATGCGCTTAAAAGCATTTTCAGGCCGAATGAGCAAATATGCTTGTTTGAACCAATTGCAGCAAAATACTGAAAGGAAAGTGGGTTTGCCTTCATAGTTGACCCAGAACAACTCAGTTCAGCATGGAAATATCATTGCAATAGCTTTTATTTAGCCAGAAATCAAGAGTGTAAGTTTTTGTGCGCTTAAAAGCATTTTCAGGCCGAATGAGCAAATATGCTTGTTTCAGCCAATTGCAGCAAAAAACTGAAAGGAAAGTGAATTTGCCTTCATATTCGACCTAGAACAATTCAGTTCAGCGTGAAAATATCATTGCAACAGCTTTTATTTAGCCAGAAATCAAAAGTGTGAGTTTTTATGTGCTTAAAAGCATTTTCATGCCGAATGAGCTGATTTCTGCCAATTGCAGCAAAATACTGAAAGGAAAGTGGGTTTGCTTTCATAGTTGACCCAGAACAACTCAGTTCAGCATGGAAATATCATTGCAACAGCTTTTATTTAGCCAGAAATCAAGAGTGTAAGTTTTTATGCGCTTAAAAGCATTTTAAGAGCTGATTTCTGCCAATTGCAGCAAAATACTGAAGGAAAAGTGGGTTTGCCTTCATAGTTGACCCAGAAGAACTCAGTTCAGCATGGAAATATCATTGCAACAGCTTTTATTTAGCCAGAAATCAAGAGTGTAAGTTTTTATGCGCTTAAAAGCATTTTCATGCCGAATGAACTGATTTCTGCCAATTGCAGCAAAATACTGAAGGGAAAGTGGGTTTGCCTTCATTTTTGACCTAGAACAACTCAGTTCAGCATGGAAATATCATTGCAACAGCTTTTATTCAGCCAGAAATCAAGAGTGTAAGTTTTTATGCGCTTAAAAGCATTTTTAGGCCGAATGAGCAAATATGCTTGTTTCTGTCAATTGCAGCAAAATACTGAAAGGAAAGTGGGTTTGCCTTCATATTTGACCCAGAACAACTCAGTTCAGCATGGAAATATCATTGCAACAGCTTTTATTTAGCCAGAAATCAAGAGTGTAAGTTTTTATGCACTTAAAAGCATTTTCAGGCCGAATGAGCAAATATGCTTGTTTCTGCCAATTGCAGCAAAATACTGAAAGGAAAGTGGGTTTGCCTTCATAGTTGACCCAGAACAACTCAGTTCAGCATGGAAATATCATTGCAACAGCTTTTATTTAGCCAGAAATCAAGAGTGTAAGTTTTTATGCGCTTAAAAGCATTTTCAGGCCGAATGGACTGATTTCTGCCAATTGCAGCAAAATACTGAAAGGAAAGTGGGTTTGCCTTCATAGTTGACCCAGACAAACTCAGTTCAGCATGGAAATATCATTGCAACAGCTTTTATTTAGCCAGAAATCAAAAGTGTAAGTTTTTATGCGCTTAAAAGCATTTTCAGGCCAAAAGAGCTGATTTATTCCAAATGCAGCAAAATACTGAAAGGAAAGTGGGTTTGCCTTTATATTTGACCCAGAACAACTCAGTTCAGCATGGAAATATCATTGCAACAGCTTTTATTTAGCCAGAAATCAAGAGTGTAAGTTTTTATGCGCTTAAAAGCATTTTCAGGCCAAAAGAGCTGATTTCTGCCAATTGCAGCAAAATACTGAAAGAAAAGTGGGTTTGCCTTCATTTTTGACCTAGAACAACTCAGTTCAGCATGGAAATATCATTGCAACAGCTTTTATTCAGCCAGAAATCAAGAGTGTAAGTTTTTATGCGCTTAAAAGCATTTTCAGCCCGAATGAGCAACTATGCTTGTTTCTGCCAATTGCAGCAAAATACTGAAAGGAAAGTGAATTTGCCTTCATATTTGACCTAGAACAACTCATTTCAGCATGGAAATATCATTGCAACAGCTTTTATTTGGCCAGAAATCAGGAATGTAAGATTTTATGCGCTTAAAAGCATTTTTAGCCCGAATGAGCAACTATGCTTGTTTCTGCCAATTGCAGCAAAATACTGAAAGGAAAGTGGGTTTGCCTTCATATTTGACCCACAAAAACTCAGTTCATCATGGAAATATCATTGCAACAGCTTTTATTTAGCCAGAAATCAAAAGTGTGAGTTTTTATGTGCTTAAAAGCATTTTCATGCCGAATGAGCTGATTTCTGCCAATTGCAGCAAAATACTGAAAGGAAAGTGGGTTTGCCTTCATAGTTGACCCAGAACAACTCAGTTCCGCATGAAAATATCATTGCAACAGCTTTTATTTAGCCAGAAATCAAGAGTGTAAGTTTTTATGCGCTTAAAAGCATTTTCAGGCCGAATGAGCAAATATGCTTGTTTGAACCAATTGCAGCAAAATACTGAAAGGAAAGTGGGTTTGCCTTCATAGTTGACCCAGAACAACTCAGTTCAGCATGGAAATATCATTGCAATAGCTTTTATTTAGCCAGAAATCAAGAGTGTAAGTTTTTGTGCGCTTAAAAGCATTTTCAGGCCGAATGAGCAAATATGCTTGTTTCAGCCAATTGCAGCAAAAAACTGAAAGGAAAGTGAATTTGCCTTCATATTCGACCTAGAACAATTCAGTTCAGCGTGAAAATATCATTGCAACAGCTTTTATTTAGCCAGAAATCAAAAGTGTGAGTTTTTATGTGCTTAAAAGCATTTTCATGCCGAATGAGCTGATTTCTGCCAATTGCAGCAAAATACTGAAAGGAAAGTGGGTTTGCTTTCATAGTTGACCCAGAACAACTCAGTTCAGCATGGAAATATCATTGCAACAGCTTTTATTTAGCCAGAAATCAAGAGTGTAAGTTTTTATGCGCTTAAAAGCATTTTAAGAGCTGATTTCTGCCAATTGCAGCAAAATACTGAAGGAAAAGTGGGTTTGCCTTCATAGTTGACCCAGAAGAACTCAGTTCAGCATGGAAATATCATTGCAACAGCTTTTATTTAGCCAGAAATCAAGAGTGTAAGTTTTTATGCGCTTAAAAGCATTTTCATGCCGAATGAACTGATTTCTGCCAATTGCAGCAAAATACTGAAGGGAAAGTGGGTTTGCCTTCATTTTTGACCTAGAACAACTCAGTTCAGCATGGAAATATCATTGCAACAGCTTTTATTCAGCCAGAAATCAAGAGTGTAAGTTTTTATGCGCTTAAAAGCATTTTTAGGCCGAATGAGCAAATATGCTTGTTTCTGTCAATTGCAGCAAAATACTGAAAGGAAAGTGGGTTTGCCTTCATATTTGACCCAGAACAACTCAGTTCAGCATGGAAATATCATTGCAACAGCTTTTATTTAGCCAGAAATCAAGAGTGTAAGTTTTTATGCACTTAAAAGCATTTTCAGGCCGAATGAG
Organism: Channa argus; assembly: GCF_033026475.1. Taxonomy (NCBI): domain Eukaryota; kingdom Metazoa; phylum Chordata; class Actinopteri; order Anabantiformes; family Channidae; genus Channa; species Channa argus. Next base: position 25,777,388 of record NC_090203.1, read on the forward strand.
CAAATATGCTTGTTTCTGCCAATTGCAGCAAAATACTGAAAGGAAAGTGGGTTTGCCTTCATAGTTGACCCAGAACAACTCAGTTCAGCATGGAAATATCATTGCAACAGCTTTTATTTAGCCAGAAATCAAGAGTGTAAGTTTTTATGCGCTTAAAAGCATTTTCAGGCCGAATGGACTGATTTCTGCCAATTGCAGCAAAATACTGAAAGGAAAGTGGGTTTGCCTTCATAGTTGACCCAGAAAAACTCAGTTCAGCATGGAAATATCATTGCAACAGCTTTTATTTAGCCAGAAATCAAAAGTGTAAGTTTTTATGCGCTTAAAAGCATTTTCAGGCCAAAAGAGCTGATTTATTCCAATTGCAGCAAAATACTGAAAGGAAAGTGGGTTTGCCTTTATATTTGACCCAGAACAACTCAGTTCAGCATGGAAATATCATTGCAACAGCTTTTATTTAGCCAGAAATCAAGAGTGTAAGTTTTTATGCGCTTAAAAGCATTTTCAGGCCAAAAGAGCTGATTTCTGCCAATTGCAGCAAAATACTGAAAGAAAAGTGGGTTTGCCTTCATTTTTGACCTAGAACAACTCAGTTCAGCATGGAAATATCATTGCAACAGCTTTTATTCAGCCAGAAATCAAGAGTGTAAGTTTTTATGCGCTTAAAAGCATTTTTAGGCCGAATGAGCAAATATGCTTGTTTCTGCCAATTGCAGCAAAATACTGAAGGAAAAGTGGGTTTGCCTTCATAGTTGACCCAGAACAACTCAGTTCAGCATGGAAATATCATTGCAACAGCTTTTATTTAGCCAGAAATCAAGAGTGTAAGTTTTTATGCGCTTAAAAGCATTTTCATGCCGAATGAACTGATTTCTGCCAATTGCAGCAAAATACTGAAAGGAAAGTGGGTTTGCCTTCATATTTGACCCAGAACAACTCAGTTCAGCATAGAAATATCATTGCAACAGCTTTTATTTAGCCAGAATTCAAGAGCGTAAGTTTTTATGCGCTTAAAAGCATTTTCAGGCCGAATGAACTGATTTCTGCCAATTGCAGCAAAATACTGAAAGGAAAGTGGGTTTGCCTTCATAGTTGACCCAGACAAACTCAGTTCAGCATGGAAATATCATTGCAACAGCTTTTTTTTAGCCAGAAATCAAAAGTGTAAGTTTTTATGCGCTTAAAAGCATTTTCAGGCCAAAAGAGCTGATTTTTTCCAATTGCAGCAAAATACTGAAGGGAAAGTGGGTTTGCCTTCATAGATGACCCAGAACAACTCAGTTCAGCATGAAAATATCATTGCAACAGCTTTTATTTAGCCAGAAATCAAGAGTGTAAGTTTTTATGCACTTAAAAGCATTTTCAGCCCGAATGAGCAACTATGCTTGTTTCTGCCAATTGCAGCAAAATACTGAAAGGAAAGTGAATTTGCCTTCATATTTGACCTAGAACAACTCAGTTCAGCATGGAAATATCATTGCAACAGCTTTTATTTAGCCAGAAATCAAGAATGTAAGATTTTATGCGCTTAAAAGCATTTTTAGCCCGAATCAGCAACTATGCTTGTTTCTGCCAATTGCAGCAAAAAACTGAAAGGAAAGTGAGTTTACGTTCATAGTTGACCCAGAACAACTCAGTTCAGCATGGAAATATCATTGCAACAGCTTTTATTTAGCCAGAAATCAAGAGTGTAAGTTTTTATGCGCTTAAAAGCATTTTCAGGCCGAATGAGCTGATTTCTGCCAATTGCAGCAAAATACTGAAGGGAAAGTGGGTTTGCCTTCATAGTTGACCCAGAACAACTCAGTTCAGCATGGAAATATCATTGCAACAGCTTTTATTTAGCCAGAAATCAAGAGTGTAAGTTTTTATGCGCTTAAAAGCATTTTCAGGCCGAATGAGCAAATATGCTTGTTTCTGCCAATTGCAGCAAAAAACTAAAAGGAAAGTGAATTTGCCTTCATATTTGACCTAGAACAATTCAGTTCAGCGTGAAAATATCATTGCAACAGCTTTTATTTAGCCAGAAATCAAAAGTGTGAGTTTTTATGTGCTTAAAAGCATTTTCATGCCGAATGAGCTGATTTCTGCCAATTGCAGCAAAATACTGAAAGGAAAGTGGGTTTGCTTTCATAGTTGACCCAGAACAACTCAGTTCAGCATGGAAATATCATTGCAACAGCTTTTATTTAGCCAGAAATCAAGAGTGTAAGTTTTTATGCGCTTAAAAGCATTTTCATGCCGAATGGACTGATTTCTGCCAATTGCAGCAAAATACTGAAAGGAAAGTGGGTTTGCCTTCATAGTTGACCCAGAACAACTCAGTTCAGCATGGAAATATCATTGCAACAGCTTTTATTTAGCCAGAAATCAAAAGTGTACGTTTTTATGCGTTTAAAAGCATTTTCAGGCCAAAAGAGCTGATTTATTCCAATTGCAGCAAAATACTGAAAGGGAAAGTGGGTTTGCCTTCATAGTTGACCCAGAACAACTCAGTTCAGCATGGAAATATCATTGCAACAGCTTTTATTTATCCAGAAATCAAGAGTGTAAGTTTTTATGCGCTTAAAAGCATTTTCAGGACAAAAGAGCTGATTTCTGCCAATTGCAGCAAAATACTGAAGGGAAAGTGGGTTTGCCTTCATAGTTGACCCAAAACAACTCAGTTCAGCATGGAAATATCATTGCAACAGCTTTTATTTAGCCAGAAATCAAAAGTGTACGTTTTTATGCGCTTAAAAGCATTTTCAGGCCGAATTAGCTAATGTCTTCCAATTGCAGCAAAATACTGAAAGGAAAGTGGGTTTGCCTTCATAGTTGACCCAGACAAACTCAGTTCAGCATGGAAATATTATTGTAACAGCTTTTATTTAGCCAGAAATCAAGAGTGTAAGTTTTTATGCGCTTAAAAGCATTTTCAGGCCGAATGAGCAAATATGCTTGTTTCTGCCAATTGCAGCAAAATACTGAAAGGAAAGTGGGTTTGCCTTCATATTTGACCCAGAACAACTCAGTTCAGCATGGAAATATCATTGCAACAGCTTTATTTAGCCAGAAATCAAGAGTGTAAGTTTTTATGCGCTTAAAAGCATTTTCAGGCCAAAAGAGCTGATATCTGCCAATTGCAGCAAAATACTGAAGGAAAAGTGGGTTTGCCTTCATATTTGACCCAGAACAACTCAGTTCAGCATGGAAATATCATTGCAACAGCTATTATTCAGCCAGAAATCAAGAGTGTAAGTTTTTATGCGCTTAAAAGCATTTTTAGGCCGAATGAGCAACTATGCTTCTTTCTGCCAATTGCAGCAAAAAACTGAAAGGAAAGTGAATTTGCCTTCATTTTTGACCTAGAACAATTCAGTTCAGCGTGAAAATATCATTGCAACAGCTTTTATTTAGCCAGAAATCAACAGTGTAAGTTTTTATGCGCTTAAAAGCATTTTCAGGCCGAATGAGCAAATATGCTTGTTTCTGCCAATTGCAGCAAAATACTGAAGGAAAAGTGGGTTTGCCTTCATATTTGACCCAGAACAACTCAGTTCAGCATAGAAATATCATTGCAACAGCTTTTATTTAGCCAGAATTCAAGAGCGTAAGTTTTTATGCGCTTAAAAGCATTTTCAGGCCGAATGAACTGATTTCTGCCAATTGCAGCAAAATACTGAAAGGAAAGTGAATTTGCCTTCATATTTGACCTAGAACAACTCAGTTCAGCATGGAAATATCATTGCAACAGCTTTTATTTAGCCAGAAATCAAGAATGTAAGATTTTATGCGCTTAAAAGCATTTTTAGCCCGAATCAGCAACTATGCTTGTTTCTGCCAATTGCAGCAAAAAACTGAAAGGAAAGTGAGTTTACGTTCATAGTTGACCCAGAACAACTCAGTTCAGCATGGAAATATCATTGCAACAGCTTTTATTTAGCCAGAAATCAAGAGTGTAAGTTTTTATGCGCTTAAAAGCATTTTCAGGCCGAATGAGCTGATTTCTGCCAATTGCAGCAAAATACTGAAGGGAAAGTGGGTTTGCCTTCATAGTTGACCCAGAACAACTCAGTTCAGCATGGAAATATCATTGCAACAGCTTTTATTTAGCCAGAAATCAAGAGTGTAAGTTTTTATGCGCTTAAAAGCATTTTCAGGCCGAATGAGCAAATATGCTTGTTTCTGCCAATTGCAGCAAAAAACTAAAAGGAAAGTGAATTTGCCTTCATATTTGACCTAGAACAATTCAGTTCAGCGTGAAAATATCATTGCAACAGCTTTTATTTAGCCAGAAATCAAAAGTGTGAGTTTTTATGTGCTTAAAAGCATTTTCATGCCGAATGAGCTGATTTCTGCCAATTGCAGCAAAATACTGAAAGGAAAGTGGGTTTGCTTTCATAGTTGACCCAGAACAACTCAGTTCAGCATGGAAATATCATTGCAACAGCTTTTATTTAGCCAGAAATCAAGAGTGTAAGTTTTTATGCGCTTAAAAGCATTTTCATGCCGAATGGACTGATTTCTGCCAATTGCAGCAAAATACTGAAAGGAAAGTGGGTTTGCCTTCATAGTTGACCCAGACAAAAACTTAGTTCAGCATGGAAATATCATTGCAACAGCTTTTATTTAGCCAGAAATCAAAAGTGTACGTTTTTATGCGTTTAAAAGCATTTTCAGGCCAAAAGAGCTGATTTATTCCAATTGCAGCAAAATACTGAAAGGGAAAGTGGGTTTGCCTTCATAGTTGACCCAGAACAACTCAGTTCAGCATGGAAATATCATTGCAACAGCTTTTATTTATCCAGAAATCAAGAGTGTAAGTTTTTATGCGCTTAAAAGCATTTTCAGGACAAAAGAGCTGATTTCTGCCAATTGCAGCAAAATACTGAAGGGAAAGTGGGTTTGCCTTCATAGTTGACCCAAAACAACTCAGTTCAGCATGGAAATATCATTGCAACAGCTTTTATTTAGCCAGAAATCAAAAGTGTACGTTTTTATGCGCTTAAAAGCATTTTCAGGCCGAATTAGCTAATGTCTTCCAATTGCAGCAAAATACTGAAAGGAAAGTGGGTTTGCCTTCATAGTTGACCCAGACAAACTCAGTTCAGCATGGAAATATTATTGTAACAGCTTTTATTTAGCCAGAAATCAAGAGTGTAAGTTTTTATGCGCTTAAAAGCATTTTCAGGCCGAATGAGCAAATATGCTTGTTTCTGCCAATTGCAGCAAAATACTGAAAGGAAAGTGGGTTTGCCTTCATATTTGACCCAGAACAACTCAGTTCAGCATGGAAATATCATTGCAACAGCTTTATTTAGCCAGAAATCAAGAGTGTAAGTTTTTATGCGCTTAAAAGCATTTTCAGGCCAAAAGAGCTGATATCTGCCAATTGCAGCAAAATACTGAAGGAAAAGTGGGTTTGCCTTCATATTTGACCCAGAACAACTCAGTTCAGCATGGAAATATCATTGCAACAGCTATTATTCAGCCAGAAATCAAGAGTGTAAGTTTTTATGCGCTTAAAAGCATTTTTAGGCCGAATGAGCAACTATGCTTCTTTCTGCCAATTGCAGCAAAAAACTGAAAGGAAAGTGAATTTGCCTTCATTTTTGACCTAGAACAATTCAGTTCAGCGTGAAAATATCATTGCAACAGCTTTTATTTAGCCAGAAATCAACAGTGTAAGTTTTTATGCGCTTAAAAGCATTTTCAGGCCGAATGAGCAAATATGCTTGTTTCTGCCAATTGCAGCAAAATACTGAAGGGAAAGTGGGTTTGCCTTCATATTTGACCCAGAATAACTCAGTTCAGCATGGAAATATCATTGCAACAGCTTTTATGTAGCCAGAAATCAAGAGTTTAATTTTTATGTGCTTAAAAGTATTTTCAGGCCGAATGAGCTGATTTCTGTCAATTGCAGCAAAATACTGAAGGAAAAGTGGGTTTGCCTTCATAGTTCACCCAGAACAACTCAGTTCAGCATGGAAATATCATTGCAACAGCTTTTATTTAGCCAGAAATCAAGAGTGTAAATTTTTATGCGCTTAAAAGCATTTTCAGGCCAAATGAGCTGATTTCTGCCAATTGCAGCAAAATACTGAAGGGAAAGTGGGTTTGCCTTCATATTTGACCCAGAACAACTCAGTTCAGCGTGAAAATATCATTGCAAAAGCTTTTATTTAGCCAGAAATCAAGAGTGTAAGTTTTTATGCGCTTAAAAGCATTTTCAGCCCGAATGAGCAACTATGCTTGTTTCTGCCAATTGCAGCAAAATACTGAAAGGAAAGTGGGTTTGCCTTCATATTTGACCCACAAAAACTCAGTTCATCATGGAAATATCATTGCAACAGCTTTTATTTAGCCAGAAATCAAAAGTGTGAGTTTTTATGTGCTTAAAAGCATTTTCATGCCGAATGAGCTGATTTCTGCCAATTGCAGCAAAATACTGAAAGGAAAGTGGGTTTGCCTTCATAGTTGACCCAGAACAACTCAGTTCAGCATGGAAATATCATTGCAATAGCTTTTATTTAGCCAGAAATCAAGAGTGTAAGTTTTTGTGCGCTTAAAAGCATTTTCAGGCCGAATGAGCAAATATGCTTGTTTCAGCCAATTGCAGCAAAAAACTGAAAGGAAAGTGAATTTGCCTTCATATTCGACCTAGAACAATTCAGTTCAGCGTGAAAATATCATTGCAACAGCTTTTATTTAGCCAGAAATCAAAAGTGTGAGTTTTTATGTGCTTAAAAGCATTTTCATGCCGAATGAGCTGATTTCTGCCAATTGCAGCAAAATACTGAAAGGAAAGTGGGTTTGCTTTCATAGTTGACCCAGAACAACTCAGTTCAGCATGGAAATATCATTGCAACAGCTTTTATTTAGCCAGAAATCAAGAGTGTAAGTTTTTATGCGCTTAAAAGCATTTTCATGCCGAATGAACTGATTTCTGCCAATTGCAGCAAAATACTGAAGGGAAAGTGGGTTTGCCTTCATTTTTGACCTAGAACAACTCAGTTCAGCATGGAAATATCATTGCAACAGCTTTTATTCAGCCAGAAATCAAGAGTGTAAGTTTTTATGCGCTTAAAAGCATTTTTAGGCCGAATGAGCAAATATGCTTGTTTCTGTCAATTGCAGCAAAATTCTGAAAGGAAAGTGGGTTTGCCTTCATATTTGACCCAGAACAACTCAGTTCAGCATGGAAATATCATTGCAACAGCTTTTATTTAGCCAGAAATCAAGAGTGTAAGTTTTTATGCACTTAAAAGCATTTTCAGGCCGAATGAGCAAATATGCTTGTTTCTGCCAATTGCAGCAAAATACTGAAAGGAAAGTGGGTTTGCCTTCATAGTTGACCCAGAACAACTCAGTTCAGCATAGAAATATCATTGCAACAGCTTTTATTTAGCCAGAATTCAAGAGTGTAAGTTTTTATGCGCTTAAAAGCATTTTCAGGCCGAATGGACTGATTTATTCCAATTGCAGCAAAATACTGAAAGGAAAGTGGGTTTGCCTTCATTTTTGACCTAGAACAACTCAGTTCAGCATGGAAATATCATTGCAACAGCTTTTATTCAGCCAGAAATCAAGAGTGTAAGTTTTTATGCGCTTAAAAGCATTTTTAGGCCGAATGAGCAAATATGCTTGTTTCTGCCAATTGCAGCAAAATACTGAAGGAAAAGTGGGTTTGCCTTCATATTTGACCCAGAACAACTCAGTTCAGCATAGAAATATCATTGCAACAGCTTTTATTTAGCCAGAATTCAAGAGCGTAAGTTTTTATGCGCTTAAAAGCATTTTCAGGCCGAATGAACTGATTTCTGCCAATTGCAGCAAAATACTGAAAGGAAAGTGGGTTTGCCTTCATAGTTGACCCAGACAAACTCAGTTCAGCATGGAAATATCATTGCAACAGCTTTTTTTTAGCCAGAAATCAAAAGTGTAAGTTTTTATGCGCTTAAAAGCATTTTCAGGCCAAAAGAGCTGATTTTTTCCAATTGCAGCAAAATACTGAAGGGAAAGTGGGTTTGCCTTATTAGATGACCCAGAACAACTCAGTTCAGCATGAAAATATCATTGCAACAGCTTTTATTTAGCCAGAAATCAAGAGTGTAAGTTTTTATGCACTTAAAAGCATTTTCAGCCCGAATGAGCAACTATGCTTGTTTCTGCCAATTGCAGCAAAATACTGAAAGGAAAGTGAATTTGCCTTCATATTTGACCTAGAACAACTCAGTTCAGCATGGAAATATCATTGCAACAGCTTTTATTTAGCCAGAAATCAAGAATGTAAGATTTTATGCGCTTAAAAGCATTTTTAGCCCGAATCAGCAACTATGCTTGTTTCTGCCAATTGCAGCAAAAAACTGAAAGGAAAGTGAGTTTACGTTCATAGTTGACCCAGAACAACTCAGTTCAGCATGGAAATATCATTGCAACAGCTTTTATTTAGCCAGAAATCAAGAGTGTAAGTTTTTATGCGCTTAAAAGCATTTTCAGGCCGAATGAGCTGATTTCTGCCAATTGCAGCAAAATACTGAAGGGAAAGTGGGTTTGCCTTCATAGTTGACCCAGAACAACTCAGTTCAGCATGGAAATATCATTGCAACAGCTTTTATTTAGCCAGAAATCAAGAGTGTAAGTTTTTATGCGCTTAAAAGCATTTTCAGGCCGAATGAGCAAATATGCTTGTTTCTGCCAATTGCAGCAAAAAACTAAAAGGAAAGTGAATTTGCCTTCATATTTGACCTAGAACAATTCAGTTCAGCGTGAAAATATCATTGCAACAGCTTTTATTTAGCCAGAAATCAAAAGTGTGAGTTTTTATGTGCTTAAAAGCATTTTCATGCCGAATGAGCTGATTTCTGCCAATTGCAGCAAAATACTGAAAGAGAAGTGGGTTTGCTTTCATAGTTGACCCAGAACAACTCAGTTCAGCATGGAAATATCATTGCAACAGCTTTTATTTAGCCAGAAATCAAAAGTGTACGTTTTTATGCGTTTAAAAGCATTTTCAGGCCAAAAGAGCTGATTTATTCCAATTCCAGCAAAATACTGAAAGGGAAAGTGGGTTTGCCTTCATAGTTGACCCAGAACAACTCAGTTCAGCATGGAAATATCATTGCAACAGCTTTTATTTATCCAGAAATCAAGAGTGTAAGTTTTTATGCGCTTAAAAGCATTTTCAGGACAAAAGAGCTGATTTCTGCCAATTGCAGCAAAATACTGAAGGGAAAGTGGGTTTGCCTTCATAGTTGACCCAAAACAACTCAGTTCAGCATGGAAATATCATTGCAACAGCTTTTATTTAGCCAGAAATCAAAAGTGTACGTTTTTATGCGCTTAAAAGCATTTTCAGGCCGAATGAGCAAATATGCTTGTTTCTGCCAATTGCAGCAAAATACTGAAGGGAAAGTGGGTTTGCCTTCATAGTTGACCCACAACAACTCAGTTCAGCATGGAAATATCATTGCAACAGCTTTTATTTAGCCAGAAATTAAGAGTTTAAGTTTTTATGCACTTTAGAGCATTTTCAGGCCAAATGAACTGATTTCTGCCAATTGCAGCAAAATACTGAAAGGAAAGTGGGTTTACCTTCATAGTTGACCCAGAACAACTCAGTTCAGCATGGAAATATCATTGCAACCGCTTTTATTTAGCCAGAAATCAAGAGTGTAAGTTTTTATGCGCTTAAAAGCATTTTCAGGCCGAATGAGCAAATATGCTTATTTCTGCCAATTGCAGCAAAATACTGAAAGGAAAGTGGGTTTGCCTTCATATTTGACCCAGAACAACTCAGTTCAGCATGGAAATATCATTGCAACAGCTTTTATTAATCCAGAAATCAAGAGTGTAAGTTTTTATGCGCTTAAAAGCATTTTCAGGACAAAAGAGCTGATTTCTGCCAATTGCAGCAAAATACTGAAGGGAAAGTGGGTTTGCCTTCATAGTTGACCCAAAACAACTCAGTTCAGCATGGAAATATCATTGCAACAGCTTTTATTTAGCCAGAAATCAAAAGTGTACGTTTTTATGCGTTTAAAAGCATTTTCAGGCCAAAAGAGCTGATTTATTCCAATTGCAGCAAAATACTAAAAGAAAAGTGGGTTTGCCTTCATAGTTGACCCAGAACAACTCAGTTCAGCATGGAAATATCATTGCAACAGCTTTTATTTAGCCAGAAATCAAGAGTGTAAGTTTTTATGCGCTTAAAAGCATTTTCAGGCCGAATGAGCAAATATGCTTGTTTCTGCCAATTGCAGCAAAATACTGAAAGGAAAGTGGGTTTGCCTTCATAGTTGACCCAGACAAAAACTTAGTTCAGCATGGAAATATCATTGCAACAGCTTTTATTTAGCCAGAAATCAAAAGTGTACGTTTTTATGCGTTTAAAAGCATTTTCAGGCCAAAAGAACTGATTTATTCCAATTGCAGCAAAATACTGAAAGGGAAAGTGGGTTTGCCTTCATAGTTGACCCAGACAAAAACTTAGTTCAGCATGGAAATATCATTGCAACAGCTTTTATTTAGCCAGAAATCAAGAGTGTAAGTTTTTATGCGCTTAAAAGCATTTTCATGCCGAATGGACTGATTTCTGCCAATTGCAGCAAAATACTGAAAGGAAAGTGGGTTTGCCTTCATAGTTGACCCAGACAAAAACTCAGTTCAGCATGGAAATATCATTGCAACAGCTTTAATTTAGCCAGAAATCAAAAGTGTGAGTTTTTATGTGCTTAAAAGCATTTTCATGCCGAATGAGCGGATTTCTGCCAATTGCAGCAAAATACTGAAAGGAAAGTGGGTTTGCCTTCATAGTTGACCCAGAACAACTCAGTTCAGCATGGAAATATCATTGCAACAGCTTTTATTTAGCCAGAAATCAAGAGTGTAAGTTTTTGTGCGCTTAAAAGCATTTTAAAGCCGAATGAGCAAATATGCTTGTTTCTGCCAATTGCAGCAAAAAACTGAAAGGAAAGTGGGTTTGCCTTCATAGTTAACCCAGAACAACTCATTTCAGCATGGAAATATCATTGCAACAGCTTTTATTTAGCCAGAAATCAAGAGTGTAAGTTTTTATGCGCTTAAAAGCATTTTAAGAGCTGATTTCTGCCAATTGCAGCAAAATACTGAAGGGAAAGTGGGTTTGCCTTCATAGTTGACCCAGAACAACTCAGTTCAGCATGGAAATATCATTGCAACAGCTTTTATTTAGCCAGAAATCAAGAGTGTAAGTTTTTTTGCACTTAAAAGCATTTTCAGGCCGAATGAGCAAATATGCTTGTTTCTGCCAATTGCAGCAAAATACTGAAAGGAAAGTGGGTTTGCCTTCATATTTGACCCAGAACAACTTAGTTCAGCATGGAAATATCATTGCAACAGCTTTTATTTAGCCAGAAATCAAGAGTGTAAGTTTTTATACGCTTAAAAGTATTTTTAGGCCGAATGAGCAAATATGCTTGTTTCTGCCAATTGCAGCAAAATACTGAAAGGAAAGTGGGTTTGCCTTCATATTTGACCCAGAACAACTCAGTTCAGCATGGAAATATCATTGCAACAGCTTTTATTTAGCCAGAAATCAAGAGTGTAAGTTTTTATGCGCTTAAAAGCATTTTCAGGCCAAAAGAGCTGATTTCTGCCAATTGCAGCAAAATACCGAAGGGAAAGTGGGTTTGCCTTCATATTTGACCCAAAACAACTAAGTTCAGCATGGAAATATCATTGCAACAGCTTTTATTTAGCCAGAAATCAAGAGTGTAAGTTTTTATGTGCTTAAAAGCATTTTCAGGCCAAATGAGCAAATATGCTTGTTTCTGCCAATTGCAGCAAAATACTGAAAGGAAAGTGGGTTTGCCTTCATATTTGACCCAGAACAACTCACTTCAGCATGGAAATATCATTGCAACAGCTTTTATTTAGCCAGAAATCAAGAGTGTAAGTTTTTATGCGCTTAAAAGCATTTTCATGCCGAATGGGCTGATTTCTGCCAATTGCAGCAAAATACTGAAAGGAAAGTGGGTTTGCCTTCATAGTTGACCCAGAACAACTCAGTTCAGCATGGAAATATCATTGCAACAGCTTTTATTTAGCCAGAAATCAAAAGTGTACGTTTTTATGCGTTTAAAAGCATTTTGAGGCCAAAAGAGCTGATTTATTCCAATTGCAGCAAAATACTGAAGGGAAAGTGGGTTTGCCTTCATAGTTGACCCAGACAAACTCAGTTCAGCATGGAAATATTATTGTAACAGCTTTTATTTAGCCAGAAATCAAGAGTGTAAGTTTTTATGCGCTTAAAAGCATTTTCAGGCCGAATGAGCAAATATGCTTGTTTCTGCCAATTGCAGCAAAATACTGAAAGGAAAGTGGGTTTGCCTTCATATTTGACCCAGAACAACTCAGTTCAGCATGGAAATATCATTGCAACAGCTTTATTTAGCCAGAAATCAAGAGTGTAAGTTTTTATGCGCTTAAAAGCATTTTCAGGCCAAAAGAGCTGATATCTGCCAATTGCAGCAAAATACTGAAGGAAAAGTGGGTTTGCCTTCATATTTGACCCAGAACAACTCAGTTCAGCATGGAAATATCATTGCAACAGCTATTATTCAGCCAGAAATCAAGAGTGTAAGTTTTTATGCGCTTAAAAGCATTTTTAGGCCGAATGAGCAACTATGCTTCTTTCTGCCAATTGCAGCAAAAAACTGAAAGGAAAGTGAATTTGCCTTCATTTTTGACCTAGAACAATTCAGTTCAGCGTGAAAATATCATTGCAACAGCTTTTATTTAGCCAGAAATCAACAGTGTAAGTTTTTATGCGCTTAAAAGCATTTTCAGGCCGAATGAGCAAATATGCTTGTTTCTGCCAATTGCAGCAAAATACTGAAGGGAAAGTGGGTTTGCCTTCATATTTGACCCAGAATAACTCAGTTCAGCATGGAAATATCATTGCAACAGCTTTTATGTAGCCAGAAATCAAGAGTTTAATTTTTATGTGCTTAAAAGTATTTTCAGGCCGAATGAGCTGATTTCTGTCAATTGCAGCAAAATACTGAAGGAAAAGTGGGTTTGCCTTCATAGTTCACCCAGAACAACTCAGTTCAGCATGGAAATATCATTGCAACAGCTTTTATTTAGCCAGAAATCAAGAGTGTAAATTTTTATGCGCTTAAAAGCATTTTCAGGCCAAATGAGCTGATTTCTGCCAATTGCAGCAAAATACTGAAGGGAAAGTGGGTTTGTCTTCATATTTGACCCAGAACAACTCAGTTCAGCGTGAAAATATCATTGCAAAAGCTTTTATTTAGCCAGAAATCAAGAGTGTAAGTTTTTATGCGCTTAAAAGCATTTTCAGCCCGAATGAGCAACTATGCTTGTTTCTGCCAATTGCAGCAAAATACTGAAAGGAAAGTGAATTTGCCTTCATATTTGACCTAGAACAACTCATTTCAGCATGGAAATATCATTGCAACAGCTTTTATTTGGCCAGAAATCAGGAATGTAAGATTTTATGCGCTTAAAAGCATTTTTAGCCCGAATGAGCAACTATGCTTGTTTCTGCCAATTGCAGCAAAATACTGAAAGGAAAGTGGGTTTGCCTTCATATTTGACCCACAAAAACTCAGTTCATCATGGAAATATCATTGCAACAGCTTTTATTTAGCCAGAAATCAAAAGTGTGAGTTTTTATGTGCTTAAAAGCATTTTCATGCCGAATGAGCTGATTTCTGCCAATTGCAGCAAAATACTGAAAGGAAAGTGGGTTTGCCTTCATAGTTGACCCAGAACAACTCAGTTCCGCATGAAAATATCATTGCAACAGCTTTTATTTAGCCAGAAATCAAGAGTGTAAGTTTTTATGCGCTTAAAAGCATTTTCAGGCCGAATGAGCAAATATGCTTGTTTGAACCAATTGCAGCAAAATACTGAAAGGAAAGTGGGTTTGCCTTCATAGTTGACCCAGAACAACTCAGTTCAGCATGGAAATATCATTGCAATAGCTTTTATTTAGCCAGAAATCAAGAGTGTAAGTTTTTGTGCGCTTAAAAGCATTTTCAGGCCGAATGAGCAAATATGCTTGTTTCAGCCAATTGCAGCAAAAAACTGAAAGGAAAGTGAATTTGCCTTCATATTCGACCTAGAACAATTCAGTTCAGCGTGAAAATATCATTGCAACAGCTTTTATTTAGCCAGAAATCAAAAGTGTGAGTTTTTATGTGCTTAAAAGCATTTTCATGCCGAATGAGCTGATTTCTGCCAATTGCAGCAAAATACTGAAAGGAAAGTGGGTTTGCTTTCATAGTTGACCCAGAACAACTCAGTTCAGCATGGAAATATCATTGCAACAGCTTTTATTTAGCCAGAAATCAAGAGTGTAAGTTTTTATGCGCTTAAAAGCATTTTAAGAGCTGATTTCTGCCAATTGCAGCAAAATACTGAAGGAAAAGTGGGTTTGCCTTCATAGTTGACCCAGAAGAACTCAGTTCAGCATGGAAATATCATTGCAACAGCTTTTATTTAGCCAGAAATCAAGAGTGTAAGTTTTTATGCGCTTAAAAGCATTTTCATGCCGAATGAACTGATTTCTGCCAATTGCAGCAAAATACTGAAGGGAAAGTGGGTTTGCCTTCATTTTTGACCTAGAACAACTCAGTTCAGCATGGAAATATCATTGCAACAGCTTTTATTCAGCCAGAAATCAAGAGTGTAAGTTTTTATGCGCTTAAAAGCATTTTTAGGCCGAATGAGCAAATATGCTTGTTTCTGTCAATTGCAGCAAAATACTGAAAGGAAAGTGGGTTTGCCTTCATATTTGACCCAGAACAACTCAGTTCAGCATGGAAATATCATTGCAACAGCTTTATTTAGCCAGAAATCAAGAGTGTAAGTTTTTATGCACTTAAAAGCATTTTCAGGCCGAATGAGCAAATATGCTTGTTTCTGCCAATTGCAGCAAAATACTGAAAGGAAAGTGGGTTTGCCTTCATAGTTGACCCAGACAAACTCAGTTCAGCATGGAAATATCATTGCAACAGGTTTTATTTAGCCAGAAATCAAAAGTGTAAGTTTTTATGCGCTTAAAAGCATTTTCAGGCCAAAAGAGCTGATTTATTCCAATTGCAGCAAAATACTGAAAGGAAAGTGGGTTTGCCTTTATATTTGACCCAGAACAACTCAGTTCAGCATGGAAATATCATTGCAACAGCTTTTATTTAGCCAGAAATCAAGAGTGTAAGTTTTTATGCGCTTAAAAGCATTTTCAGGCCAAAAGAGCTGATTTCTGCCAATTGCAGCAAAATACTGAAGGAAAAGTGGGTTTGCCTTCATTTTTGACCTAGAACAACTCAGTTCAGCATGGAAATATCATTGCAACAGCTTTTATTCAGCCAGAAATCAAGAGTGTAAGTTTTTATGCGCTTAAAAGTATTTTTAGGCCGAATGAGCAAATATGCTTGTTTCTGCCAATTGCAGCAAAATACTGAAGGAAAAGTGGGTTTGCCTTCATAGTTGACCCAGAACAACTCAGTTCAGCATGGAAATATCATTGCAACAGCTTTTATTTAGCCAGAAGTCAAGAGTGTAAGTTTTTATGCGCTTAAAAGCATTTTCATGCCGAATGAACTGATTTCTGCCAATTGCAGCAAAATACTGAAAGGAAAGTGGGTTTGCCTTCATATTTGACCCAGAACAACTCAGTTCAGCATGGAAATATCATTGCAACAGCTTTTATTTAGCCAGAAATCAAGAGTGTAAGTTTTTATGCGCTTAAAAGCATTTTTAGACCGAATGAGCAAATATGCTTGTTTCTGCCAATTGCAGCAAAATACTGAAAGGAAAGTGGGTTTGCCTTCATATTTGACCCAGAACAAGTCAGTTCAGCATGGAAATATCATTGCAACAGCTTTTATTCAGCCAGAAGTCAAGAGTGTAAGTTTTTATGCGCTTAAAAGCATTTTCAGGCCGAATGAGCAAATATGCTTGTTTCTGCCAATTGCAGCAAAATACTGAAAGGAAAAGTGGGTTTGCCTTCATAGTTGACACAGAACAACTCAGTTCAGCATGGAAATATCATTGCAACAGCTTTTATTTAGCCAGAAATCAAGAGTGTAAGTTTTTATGCGCTTAAAAGCATTTTCAGGCCGAATGAGCAAATATGCTTGTTTCTGCCAATTGCAGCAAAATACTGAAAGGAAAAGTGGGTTTGCCTTCATAGTTGACCCAGAACAACTCAGTTCAGCATGGAAATATCATTGCAACAGCTTTTATTTAGCCAGAAATCAAGAGTGTAAGTTTTTATGCGCTTAAAAGCATTTTCATGCCGAATAAACTGATTTCTGCCAATTGCAGCAAAATACTGAAAGGAAAGTGGGTTTGCCTTCATAGTTGACCCAGAACAACTCAGTTCAGCATGGAAATATCATTGCAACAGCTTTTATTTAGCCAGAAATCAAGAGTGTAAGTTTTTATGCGCTTAAAAGCATTTTCAGGCCGAATGAGCAAATATGCTTGTTTCTGCCAATTGCATCAAAATACTGAAAGGAAAGTGAATTTGCCTTCATATTTGAGCTAGAACAATTCAGTTCAGCGTGAAAATATCATTGCAACAGCTTTTATTTTCGCCAGAAATCAAGAATGTAAGATTTTATGCGCTTAAAAGAATTTTCAGGCCGAATGAGCAAATATGCTTGTTTCTGCCAATTGCAGCAAAGTACTGAAGGGAAAGTGGGTTTGCCTTCATAGTTGACCCAGAATAACTCAGTTCAGCATGGAAATATCATTGCAACAGCTTTTATTTATCCAGAAATCAAGAGTGTAATTTTTAGGTGCTTAAAAGTATTTTCAGGCAGAATGAGCTGATTTCTGCCAATTGCAGCAAAATACTGAAAGGAAAGTGGGTTTACCTTCATAGTTGACCCAGAACAACTCAGTTCAGCATGGAAATATCATTGCAACAGCTTTTATTTAGCCAGAAGTCAAGAGTGTAAGTTTTTATGCGCTTTAAAGCATTTTCAGGCCAAAAGAGCTGATTTATTCCAATTGCAGCAAAATACTGAAGGGAAAGTGGGTTTGCCTTCATAGTTGACCCAGACAAATTCAGTTGAGCATGGAAATATCATTGCAACAGCTTTTATTTAGCCAGAAGTCAAGAGTGTAAGTTTTTATGCACTTAAAAGCATTTTTAGGCCGAATGAGCAAATATGCTTGTTTCTGCCAATTGCAGCAAAATACTGAAAGGAAAGTGGGTTTGCCTTCATATTTGACCCAGAACAACTCAGTTCAGCATGGAAATATCATTGCAACAGCTTTTATTTAGCCAGAAATCATGAGTGTAAGTTTGTATGCGCTTAAAAGCATTTTCATGCCGAATGAACTGATTTCTGCCAATTTCAGCAAAATACTGAAAGGAAAGTGGGTTTGCCTTCATATTTGACCCAGAACAACTCAGTTCACCATGGAAATATCAATGCAACAGCTTTTATTTAGCCAGAAATCAAAAGTGTGAGTTTTTATGTGCTTAAAAGCATTTTCATGCCGAATGAGCTGATTTCTGCCAAATTGCAGCAAAATACTGAAAGGAAAGTGGGTTTGCCTTCATAGTTGACCCAGACAAACTCAGTTCAGCATGGAAATATCATTGCAACAACTTTTATTTAGCCAGAAATAAAAAGTGTAAGTCTTTATGCGCTTAAAAGCATTTTCAGGCCGAAGGAGCAAATATGCTTGTTTCCTTCAATTGCATCAAAATACTGAAAGGAAAGTGGGTTTGACTTCATAGTTGACCCAGAACAACTCAGTTCAGCATGGAAATATCATTGCAACAGCTTTTATTTAGCCAGAAATCAAGAGTGTAAGTTTTTATGCGCTTAAAAGCATTTTCAGGCCGAATGAGCAAATATGCTTGTTTCTGCCAATTGCAGCAAAATACTGAAAAGAAAGTGGGTTTGCCTTCATATTTGACCCAGAACAACTCAGTTCAGCATGGAAATATCATTGCAACAGCTTTTATTTAGCCAGAAATCAAGAGTGTAAGTTTGTATGCGCTTAAAAGCATTTTCATGCCGAATGAACTGATTTCTGCCAATTGCAGCAAAATACTGAAAGGAAAGTGGGTTTGCCTTCATATTTGACCCAGAACAACTCAGTTCACCATGGAAATATCAATGCAACAGCTTTTATTTAGCCAGAAATCAAAAGTGTGAGTTTTTATGTGCTTAAAAGCATTTTCATGCCGAATGAGCTGATTTCTGCCAAATTGCAGCAAAATACTGAAAGGAAAGTGGGTTTGCCTTCATAGTTGACCCAGACAAACTCAGTTCAGCATGGAAATATCATTGCAACAGCTTTTATTTAGCCAGAAATCAAGAGTGTAAGTTTTTATGCGCTTAAAAGCATTTTCAGGCCGAATGAGCAAATATGCTTGTTTCTGCCAATTGCAGCAAAATACTGAAAAGAAAGTGGGTTTGCCTTCATATTTGACCCAGAACAACTCAGTTCAGCATGGAAATATCATTGCAACAGCTTTTATTTAGCCAGAAATCAAGAGTGTAAGTTTGTATGCGCTTAAAAGCATTTTCATGCCGAATGAACTGATTTCTGCCAATTGCAGCAAAATACTGAAAGGAAAGTGGGTTTGCCTTCATATTTGACCCAGAACAACTCAGTTCACCATGGAAATATCAATGCAACAGCTTTTATTTAGCCAGAAATCAAAAGTGTGAGTTTTTATGTGCTTAAAAGCATTTTCATGCCGAATGAGCTGATTTCTGCCAAATTGCAGCAAAATACTGAAAGGAAAGTGGGTTTGCCTTCATAGTTGACCCAGACAAACTCAGTTCAGCATGGAAATATCATTGCAACAACTTTTATTTAGCCAGAAATAAAAAGTGTAAGTCTTTATGCGCTTAAAAGCATTTTCAGGCCGAAGGAGCAAATATGCTTGTTTCCTTCAATTGCATCAAAATACTGAAAGGAAAGTGGGTTTGACTTCATAGTTGACCCAGAACAACTCAGTTCAGCATGGAAATATCATTGCAACAGCTTTTATTTAGCCAGAAATCAAGAGTGTAAGTTTTTATGCGCTTAAAAGCATTTTCATGCCGAATGAACTGATTTCTGCCAATTGCAGCAAAATACTGAAGGAAAAGTGGGTTTGCCTTCATAGTTGACCCAGAACAACTCGGTTCAGCATGGAAATATCATTGCAACAGCTTTTATTTAGCCAGAAATCAAGAGTGTAAGTTTTTATGCACTTAAAAGCATTTTCAGCCCGAATGAGCAACTATGCTTGTTTCTGCCAATTGCAGCAAAATACTGAAGGGAAAGTGGGTTTGCCTTTATAGTTGACCCAGAATAACTCAGTTCAGCATGGAAATATCATTGCAACAGCTTTTATTTAGCCAGAAATAAAAAGTGTAAGTCTTTATGCGCTTAAAAGCATTTTCAGGCCGAAGGAGCAAATATGCTTGTTTCCTTCAATTGCATCAAAATACTGAAAGGAAAGTGGGTTTGACTTCATAGTTGACCCAGAACAACTCAGTTCAGCATGGAAATATCATTGCAACAGCTTTTATTTAGCCAGAAATCAAGAGTGTAAGTTTTTATGCGCTTAAAAGCATTTTCAGGCCGAATGAGCAAATATGCTTGTTTCTGCCAATTGCAGCAAAATACTGAAAAGAAAGTGGGTTTGCCTTCATATTTGACCCAGAACAACTCAGTTCAGCATGGAAATATCATTGCAACAGCTTTTATTTAGCCAGAAATCAAGAGTGTAAGTTTGTATGCGCTTAAAAGCATTTTCATGCCGCATGAACTGATTTCTGCCAATTGCAGCAAAATACTGAAAGGAAAGTGGGTTTGCCTTCATATTTGACCCAGAACAACTCAGTTCAGCATGGAAATATCATTGCAACAGCTTTTATTTAGCCAGAAATCAAGAGTGTAAGTTTTTATGCGCTTAAAAGCATTTTCAGGCCGAATGAACTGATTTCTGCCAATTGCAGCAAAATACTGAAAGGAAAGTGGGTTTGCCTTCATAGTTGACCCAGAACAACTCAGTTCAGCATGGAAATATCATTGCAACAGCTTTTATTTAGCCAGAAATCAAGAGTGTAAGTTTTTATGCGCTTAAAAGCACTTTCAGGCCAAAAGAGCTGATTTATTCCAATTGCAGCAAAATACTGAAGGAAAAGTGGGTTTGCCTTCATAGTTGACCCAGAACAACTCAGTTCAGCATGGAAATATCATTGCAACAGCTTTTATTTAGCCAGAAATCAAAAGTGTAAGTTTTTATGCGCTTAAAAGCATTTTCAGGCCGAATGAACTGATTTCTGCCAATTGCAGCATAATACTGAAAGGAAAGTGGGTTTGCCTTCATAGTTGACCCAGACAAAAACTCAGTTCAGCATGGAAATATCATTGCAACAGCTTTTATTTAGCCAGAAGTCAAGAGTGTAAGTTTTTATGCGTTTAAAAGCACTTTCAGGCCAAAAGAGCTGATTTATTCCAATTGCAGCAAAATACTGAAGGAAAAGTGGGTTTGCCTTCATAGTTGACCCAGAACAACTCAGTTCAGCATGGAAATATCATTGCAACAGCTTTTATTTAGCCAGAAATCAAGAGTGTAAGTTTTTATGCGCTTAAAAGCATTTTCAGGCCGAATGAGCAAATATGCTTGTTTCTGCCAATTGAAGCAAAATACTGAAGGGAAAGTGGGTTTGCCTTCATAGTTGACCCACAACAACTCAGTTCAGCATGGAAATAGAATTGCAACAGCTTTTATTTAGCCAGAAATCAAGAGTGTAAGTTTTTATGCGCTTAAAAGCATTTTCAGGCCGAATGAGCTGATTTCTGCCAATTGCAGAAAAATACTGAAAGGAAAGTGGGTTTGCTTTCATATTTGACCCAGAACAACTTAGTTCAGCATGGAAATATCATTGCAACAGCTTTTATTTAGCCAGAAATCAAAAGTGTAAGTTTTCATGCGCTTAAAAGCATTTTCAGGCCAAAAGAGCTGATTTTTTCCAATTGCAGCAAAATGCTGAAGGGAAAGTGGGTTTGCCTTCATAGTTGACCCAGAACAACTCAGTTCAGCATGGAAATATCATTGCAACAGCTTTTATTTAGCCAGAAATCAAGAGTGTAAGTTTTTATGCGCTTAAAAGCATTTTCATGCCGAATGAACTGATTTCTGCCAATTGCAGCAAAATACTGAAGGAAAAGTGGGTTTGCCTTCATGGTTGACCCAGAACAACTCAGTTCAGCATGGAAATATCATTGCAACAGCTTTTATTTAGCCAGAAATAAAGAGTGTAATTTTTTATGCGCTTAAAA